>NC_056750.1:599635330-599765330 GCF_019279795.1 Protopterus annectens | reverse complement strand
TAAAAAAAATATTTTTTATTAGCAATGATGCTATCAGCAAATCTTCTTTCATAAGCCTCTCGCCTCATTCTGGATAACTTCCTTAATTTATTTACTTAGACAATCTCCTTTTCCCAGACTTCCTTTTCAATCTTTTCCATAAAATCCGTAATTCATCATGCAACATTTGTAAACATGAATTCCACCAAGGAGGTCTATGGTTGTGGAACTTATTAGTAATTATAGGAACAACATTTTAATCAACAAATACAAAGAAATTATTAAACCTATTCCAACCTTCCCTTATCCCCACTGAGAAAACAGATTCTCTCAAATTCGAATTAATTACTTCTTTTTTTATCTTACCATAATCTGCTCTATAATAAGTATAGTTCTCCCTTCAGCTATTTTCTGCTTATGAGGCCTTAAAACCTCACAACTCCATGAAATGCAACAATGATTGGAACCAATTAGTTCCTCACAAACCTCACAGCATCAATTAACTCCTGATTCTTTACTCATAATATATCTAAAATATGTGTTCCTCTTGTTGGTTGTAACACAATTTGTGAGTAATCAAGCCCTTAAATAAATCATTTCACCAAATTGCTTCCTATTAGTATCTGTACACAACCAATCAATACCCAGGTCTCTGAAATTGCCACACAAAATATCAATACCTGCTTCCATCAATAAAAATCCTCTTTAATCATTAGAAGATTTTAAAATCTTTATTATATTATCATGTAAGACATAGGCAATCATACAGTTATATAAATTAAACCAAACCATATTGACATCATTTTGTTTGCAAACCATGTTGACATAACTGTAGTTGCAAACTTTATACATCACTTATAATCTATCCAGCCATTTTCAGTCAAACATTACATAGTTCATGTCAAAGGAAAAATATACTTTAAAAATGATCAATACACGGTAGGTACAGTTTAAGGCACTTTAATCTTGCAGCAAGGAGACAAAAACGTGCTAATACAGAGTTTGTCTAACTAAAATCAGGAAGCGAATTCATCTTTATACACTTTCTAACAAGACATTGACTACCAAGCTGACGTAGCAGATCACAAGTTTTAACATCATCATTACATAGTAGTTGTTTATCCATAATTTTCTGCTTGCACTATCAATTTTATGAAAAACTTCCTAAGAAAAACAATGTGGCCTTGGTGACCACCGGTTAGATACAGTTTCCCCCTATGTTATGTTTCTATTCAAGGTACTACAGCTAATTCGAGCACAAAGCAAGTACAGATTCTTCAAGCAGTCCTTTGTCTTATGTATCTCTTATTCTTCCGCAGCTGTGCATGTTCTCACAACACGAACAGAGCTGATTGTTCAAAATCATAACATTATAGAATATAGCATTGTTTCATTTTATTATTTCCTGACCTAGCAGATAATCACCTGCTTCTCAGTACATTTCCAAAAGGCATAAACATGAATTTTGCTGTGCTAGCAATTACTAGGTCAGGGGGCATCTTGCAGTTTTCAGAAAGCATACTGCAGTTTCAAAAAGCATCTTATAATTTCACACAGAATTAAGCTGCATATAAAATAGAATGAAAACGTGTTAATTCTTTTAGCTTCTAATAAGCATTAGACATATACATAAATACATATTTCTCTGACATTTCCCCCCTGTTAATACTTTTTATTCTATTTTCAAAAGCATAAACAGTTTACTTCTTCTCCTAACCTCTTCCATTCTGGATTTGCAGTTAAGAGAGTCATGTAGTTTAGACTTATGAAAGCATTTCAGTTTTCAACAACTCTTCAATTTCAGTACTTTGATACAAAGTCTCAGAAACCGACATATCTATAAAATCTTTGATTAAATTTTTCATGCAGGGAATACCACAACAAATGCATGCTCCTAATAGGAGTAATCCCACACAAATGGCAATCAGGATGTTCATTAGGATGCTACCCCACCCCCCAAACAAATTCTGGAAAAAGTCCGTCAGTGGGTTTGGGCCTGGTTTGGTCATGGTCGACACTTGCTGGATCACCTCAAGATGGTCGTTTATCTCATGCTGGTTGTCAGGAATATACGAACAGCATTCTCATGCGGTTTTGAAGTACCACAGTTCTCATAGCATTTAGTTCATCAGTCACTAATTCGAGAGCGGAAAAAGTTGCATTGCTCATAACTTTGAGAAGTTTGGACAGTTTTCTCAGCTCCCAAATCGATTTCACTGCGCCATATGCAGGGGCTATGCCTGCCCACGATATAATGGTGTCACTCAAGTCCATGTGTGTCAGTTTATCTTTGTTTTTCACGGAGTTATGGTTTCTCCACCCTGCTTCGATTCGTCCCACTGGATTCTCGGGTCTCTTGATTGGACTTCTAGGTTTACTGCTAACCTCTCTGACGTTTTGAATTTTTCCCTGAATCAAAGCTGGAACCAGGTAACCCAAAAAACAACTGTCGGACCAATTCTCAGGTAGTCATTTATATACTTTTTTCCCACAAATAAAATAACAATTCTCTACTTTAGTATTGATATATGCTCGCCCTGCATGAAACATTTTTTTGTCAATAATAGAAAGTTGCTTCAAAAGAACAGGATTATGCTGTATTTCACTAACAGTTCTTTTCATTTTTTCAAACTATGAATCATAGTTTGTATCACAGATAGTCTCTGCCTTATTAGCCTTAATATAACATTTATAAGAAACAGTCACATTGCAATTGCTCCAACCCACCTGAATAGTGTCATTTTTATAAAAAACATACAATCCCTTTTTGTGTAACAGGTAGGTACAATGCTATTTTGTCTTGTGATTTCACAGGTGTAGTATCAAAAATTAAGTTTTCCCAGGTCTCACTGACCCCTAGGGGGACAGCAGTCATCAATAATCCCCCGTATGCTGTTGGTATAGCTGTGCAAATCCAGCAGTTCGAAACATTAAAAGTCTCAGCATACACATATTTAATTGCTTGGTAAGTGCTAAAGTTTGGATGCCAGTCTATGAGTAATGCATCACGTTTGTTCAGTTCGACTCGTGTGGCTGGGAAAAGGAAAGGTCACAGCAAAAAGATCATTGTTATCAGTATAGCTATCAGAATAATCATGCAAATTTTCTGAGGTTGTTCTGCATCCCTGTTTACTCTATACCTGGTCATTTTGTTCTCGTTGTACAACAGTTAACAAGGTTTTTGTCCAGTTCAAAGTTCTTAACCAATTTACAGACCAATTTGTGTCAGATGAATCCAGGACGCTCGCTCTGTGATCTTGACTGCAGTGGGTGTTGACAGTAGCACCTGGTATGGTCCTTCCCACTTCGGAGAACTCCAATTCTTTTTCTTCACGACTTTCACCCAGACCCACATGCCTGGGACTATGGCTGCTTCCGATGGTCTGGTTTGTTCTTTATCTGAAACAGAATTTAACTGCAAAAGTTTGTTATTCAAAAATTGCCTCATATACTCTGCAAGTGAACTGTCAGCCTCCTGGTCTGCAGGCATGAGAGGTTTCCACTGAGGTGTATAATATGCCCTCCCAAACAAAATTTCAAAAGGAGTTAACCCTTTTACATTTGGAACAGTTCTCATACTCAACAGTGCCAGAGGTAGACAGTGCACCCAGTTCTTTTGTGTCTCACTAATCAATTTCCTAAGCTTATTTTTCAAAACTCCATTGTGCCTCTCTACTAATCCTGCAGATTGGGGGTGGTATGCACAATGGTTTTTCAGAGAAATCCCAAAGTAACGGCTCAATTGTTGTATAGTTTGATTTACAAAGTGTGTGCCATTGTCACTATAAATCTTTTCCGGTATGCCAAATCTAGGAATAATTTCTTTAACAAGGACTTTTGCAACAGTAGCTGCATCTGAATTTTTAGTTGGAAATGTTTCCACCCATTTGGAAAACATATCTATAATGACAAGGCAGTACTTCTTATTTTCACATTTGTTCAGCTCTATAAAATCCATACAGATAGTATGGAATGGATACGGTGGTGTAGAGAAACTCCCTTGCTTAGGCTTCAGTGCCCCTTGTGCATGATGCTTGTTACAAACATGGCATGCTGCACAAAACTTTTTGTGTAGTTTGTAAATCCATACGTTGTAAACACTCGATTCACTAACTGTACCATCCCCCCTGTTGAGACATGGCACTGCCCATGGCTCAACAAAGCTGCATATCTAAACAAGTTAGATGGTAAAATCGGTTTCCTCTCTTTGGATGTACAGCCCTTTTTCAAGAATTGCTCCTCGTTTTATCCATTTTTGTTTTTCTACATTTGTAGTAAGTGCCTGCATTGTTTTTAACATTTCTAAGTCTAAAATCTCAGATGGTTGTAATTCCTCACTCAAAAGAAATACTTCTGAAGCTGAAGCTGCTTGCTTTGCAGCTGTATCAGCCCTCGCATTACCTTTCGAAATCCTATCCTGTTGTTTGGTATGAGCTACGCATTTGCAAATAGCTACTTTCTGAGGTAACTGAATAGAGTCTAACAAATCTAAAATAAATTGCGCATGATTAATTGGTTTACCAGTAGATATTATCATTCCTCTATTTTTCCACTGCTGCGCAGAAACATGTACAGTAGAAAAAGCATACTGGCTGTCAGTAAAGATGTTCACTCGTTTACCCTTTGCCAAGGTACATGCCCTTGTTAAAGCAATCAATTCTGCTGCTTGTGCAGATAAGTTGTGCGGTAAAGACTTTGCTTCTAAAATCTCAGTATCAGAAACTACTGCATACCCCACTAGATTCTGCCCTGTAGGACCACTCCTACACGAGCAGTCCACATAGTATGTCACCTCGGCATCATCCAAGGGAACATCCGTGAGATCTTTTCTAGGTAGTGTCTTTTGCTCAATCTCCTGCAGGCAGCAGTGTGGTTTGCCATCTGCAGGGGTTGGGAGCAAGGTTGACGGATTCAAAGTTGTGCATCGTTCAATTGTCATATGAGGTTGGCTCAACAGTATAGTCATACAGGAAAGATGTCTAGCAGGAGAAAGATATGCTACTTTTTCTTGCAGTAAAATAATCGCGACTGCATGAGGCACTCTCAATGTGAGAGGGTGGAATAACACTACTGAGGCTGAAGCCTGCACTGCTATTGCAGCTGCGACTACTGCTTGTACACAGTGGGGCAGGGATAATGCCACTGTGTCTAGCTGTGATGAATAGTAAGCTATGGGTCATTGTTTGTCCCCATGCTGCTGTGTTAATACTGATGTCATATAACCCTGCTTACAATCTACAGTTTGGAAAAATTGTTTATGATAGTTCGGTAATCCTAAAACTAATGAGGATGCTATCAGCTGTTTCAATTTGCAGAAAGCTGATTCTGCTTCTGGTGTCCACTGTAATAAATCTTGTGCTGCCACAGGCTTTTTGAATATCAAGTTGGTCAGTGGAGCAGATTCCAAGGCATAGTTTGGAATCCAACTCCGACAAAAATTAGTAGTACCTAGGAAGGACATCATTTCCTTCTTGGTAGTTGGTTTAGGTGCTTGTAATATTGCTGTTTTTCTGTCTTCATATAATATTCTGCCCTCTTTGGATATTACATATCCCAGGTATTTGACCTGTTTTTTCCAAAGTTGCAGTTTGTTTTTGTTTACCTTATGTCTTTGAGTAGCTAAAAATTGTAGCAATGCTATGGTATCTTCTCTGCATTCTTGCTGGGTGGGGGCTGCCAGCAGAATGTCGTCTACATAAAGTAAAATCTGGCTGCCTTTCGGTGGGTAAATCCCGCCAGGTTATTTGCCATTTCCTGTGCGAATATTGTTGGACTCTCACAATATCCCTGTGGTAGTCGCATATATGTATACCTTTTTCCCTGAAATGTAAATGCAAACCAATGTTGGCTGTCAGGGTGTATCGGTATTGAGAAAAACGCATTACTAATATCTACCACAGAAAAATACTTTTGTTGCGGTTTTAAATCATTTAATAAGGTGTGTGGATCTGGCACCGTTGGTGCCCTAGGTATAACTGCATCATTTACAGCTTGTAAATCTTGGACCATACGCCATTCTCCATTTGCTTTCCTAACAGGAAATAAAGGTGTATTACATGGTGAAATGGGGGATTCTATCAATACTCCTTCCTTAAGTAAGGCTGCTATTATAGGTTTGATTCCTACTTCTGCATCGGGATACTGTCTCTTTTGAGGTCTAAATGCTGACTTTGGAGTGATAGTGACTGGTCCTGCTGTACGAATAAGTCCTACATCTGATTTTCCTGTTGACCAGAGAGTCTCTGGTATGTCTCGTAAGGCTTTTTCCTCTTCTTCTTGTAAGAGTGCTACTCAGCTGTCCTCACTTGCCTGCAAGTGTACAGCTGGGTGTGTCTGTGTTATCCAATTCAACTTCTGCTTTTGTACTCCCTGTTCTGAAAGTTCTATCTCTGTCTGTTTTTCCCACCTTGTGACTTTTTCTCCTAGGTCTTCCCACTTCACATTTCGATCTTTAGTCAAACTCACATGTGGTAATCGATTAGATTTGTAAAGTGCTAGGAATTCCTGGGGCAATGAACAGCTTACTACACTGTTTCCATCTGTGTCCCAGTGCAGATTTTGTAATACTAATCTGTTAGCATGGTTTCTAAACAGTTCTTGCTCATATTCTTTATCAGGTCCTGGTTTGCTACAGTAATATAGAGTGCAATGCAACAAATGCTGTTTGTCAGTGTCAAGGGAGGGGGATTTACTGATGGCCACATTCATCAGTTCTTCGGTTACTGTCCCTGGATCAGTCGTAACCAAGTCCTGGCTGTACCAATAAAATGTTTCACCCTCTGGACGCACTACAAAAATATCCATTTGTCGCTGTGCTTCCATACCTTGCATAGTTGGAACTACTGCTATGCCAAATATCTGCATTAGGTCTCTGCCCAAAAGATTTACTGGGCATTTTGCAGAAACAACAATTTTGCTTTTCTGGGTCATCCCTGAAACAGGGTCAGTTATTGCTATGTTGTGGGAGAGTGGCTCCCGATACAGCTGTCCATTAGCTGCTTTCACTAATATGTAATCAAGTGATTCTGAATTTTCTGGTAGTTTGGAAGGATGTATCAGAGTCTGTGAAGCCCCTGAGTCACACAGGAATTTAACTTCCCTCCTCTCTACCAGAAGTGTAACTTCCGGTTTTGTGTCTGCTAAGTAGAGCTCTAGGCTCAATAATGCCAAGTCTAAAATTTTGTTTTCTTCATTTTCTGTGATTTCATGCACATCCTCTATTTCTTCTATAACATTCTCTACTCCTTCTATCACATTTGCACTTGTCTTTTCTTGATTATTCCTTTCCAGTGATTCTTGACTATCATATAGTCAGTCCTCACCCTCCTTGTCTTCTGTGGTTACCTTTTTATTTTGCCTGCAATCCCTTGCTAAATGTCCCTTTTTCCCACATTTAAAACATTCACCCCTTTTCTTTCTCTCTTCAAAGTCCTCTGATCGTTTATCAGATTGTTTGTTTCCCTGGGCATTTTTCTTACCCTTCTTCCTGGTCTGTACTACAAAGACTTCTGATCCGTCTTCTACTGCAAATACTTGAGTTTTCTTTTTCTTTTTGCTATTAAAATGCCTTTCGGCATGTCTTGCATATTCAAGTAATGACTGTAATCTACTTGTACGATGATCTACCATGTGCTTTGTAATAAAGCTGCTAATGGGTGCAATACTGCCTTTCAAAAATGCATTCTTTAGCTGCTGCTCATATGGGGAATCATGTGTTTGGTCTTCAGGTACCTACATTCCACAATGGTTATTAAAACACTCTAATAATCTGGCATAATATCTATCAACAGTTTCACCTTCTTGTTGTATGCATTGATTAATGCAAGTCCAGTCAGCCCTAGGCTTCCATTTCTCAGAGATTCGGTCTGTCAGACCTTTCACTCTGTTATCCAGTTCTGCGTTACTATGTGGGAGTGGCCTGTGTTCTGCATCACGAAGATTCCAGTTGCCACTGATCATGTGCCAATCTGGACCCACGATTTGTCTGACTACTTTCTCTACTTCCTCTCCATTTAAATGGTAACTTAACCTCATGCTCTGTAAGTCTTCTAAGGATTTTCTAAAATTAACTTTCAGATGGGGAATTCCCTCTGTGGCTTTCCGGATGTCTTTCGGTGTCCACGGTCTATATACTAGAAGAGTTGGGTCTTGTCCTGCCTGTGGATTTGGTACTTCTATGAGTGGACATATCTCTTCTTCACTCATAGCTTGTGAATTTTTATTTATTTCATACAGTTCAATATCCCCTCTTAAGTTGCGTGTTCAAGACCTAGTCTCGATAGGATCTCTGATAAATGGTTTTGATTTTGCAGGAACAGCTGGATATAGCAGAGGTGGATCAGCTTGTCCACTTGCTTCATATTCTGGTAAGGGAAGTGGAGGGGATGGAGGGGCTGTTGCTATTACCAAGCTATTGTCCTCTTTATCTAAAAACATTGCTTTTGAATTTTTATTCTTTTGTTCCCTGCGGTTTGCTTCCTCAAGCCACCTGTGTGCCTGAGGAACTCCTAATTGACGTTGCTTTTTTATCTGACCTTTTGCGTCTGTTTTAAGTTGTTTGACAAGTTTGATAAGTGAAGGTTTATCTAAATTAACATCAAATTTGTATTTATTAACCCATTTTGTATAGTACCTAACATTGTCGGCATGCTGTAATTGCATATATTTCGCGATTCGGTTAAGGGCGGATCTCGGGAACTTTTTGTGCACTTATTTCCCATGTTGTCTTAGCTAAGTTAGAAATTGTTACGTAACCCTTTTTATCACATGGTACCATGATTTACACTTCTTCACAGTTTATCTAGAATAACTGTCTACCTATTCTGTTTCCCTGATCTATGACAAGACAGCAATCTTTTTTGTCCCTGATCTGCACTTTACAGATCTTCCTGACAAAAACAAAATACTGTAACAGGTCCCTGATCTAAAACAGAAAAAAGGTAAATTCCTCCTTACCTGAGCCTCCGTGACTGATCTCACAGGAACTGTTGACTCGTCCTCCAATCGCAGATCAGAAACAGTGGCTGGCCTCTTTTGAACGACAATTCAGTCAGAGGTCTTTTCAAAGCAGAAGAACCGATGTGGCTTCTTCCCCATACTGTTTCATGCCACCGGGCCAATCTGACCTGAGCTAGAGCGAGAGATGCTTCCGGCCCGAAGGACCAATCTGTCAAAGGAAAAATATACTTTAAAAATGATCAATACACGGTAGGTTCAGGTTAAGGCACTTTAATCTTGCAGCAAGGAGACAAAAATGTGCTAATACAGAGTTTGTCTAACTAAAATCAGGAAGTGAATTCATCTTTATACACTTTCTAACAAGACATTGACTACCAAGATGACGTAGCAGATCACAAGTTTTAACATCATCATTACATAGTAGTTGTTTATCCATAATTTTCTGCTTGCACTATCAATTTTATGAAAAAACTTCCTAAGAAAAACAACGTGGCCTTGGTGACCACCGGTTAGATACAGTTTCCCCCTATGTTATGTTTCTATTCAAGGTACTACAGCTAATTCGAGCACAAAGCAAGTACAGATTCTTCAAGCAGTCCTTTGTCTTATGTATCTCTTATTCTTCCGCAGCTGTGCATGTTCTCACAACACGAACAGAGCTGATTGTTCAAAATCATAACATTATAGAATATAGCATTGTTTCATTTTATTATTTCCTAACCTAGCAGATAATCACCTGCATCTCAGTACATTTCCAAAAGGCATAAACATCAATCTTGCTGTGCTAGCAATTACTAGGTCAGGGGGCATCTTGCAGTTTTCAGAAAGCATACTGCAGTTTCAAAAAGCATCTTATAATTTCACACAGAATTAAGCTGCATATAAAATAGAATGAAAACGTGTTAATTCTTTTAGCTTCTAATAAGCATTAGACATATACATAAATACATATTTCTCTGACAGTTCATTCATATCCTGCCTTCTTTTAAACCTTGTTCCTCTTCTGTATGTATCATTCCCACAGTTCCCATTTTGCTATGTAATTTGCTCCTACCCTTTTCTAAAGATACCAATTCCAGTTGTTTTATCTCTGTTACTATATTCACTACTTCTAGTAAAGTTGGTTTAGACTTTGATTTCCATTTTCTAGTAACTGATTTTTTGGCAGCCACCATAATTAGACTCAGCAAGCCCTTACTATGTGTAGGCAATTCCGATTCTATATCATAGCTCAAAAAAAAAATTCCTTAGTTACACCAATTTGCTCATGGAGTATCTCTAACAGAACAGTCTGCAGGGAATCTTTAAAGTTTTCCAACTCATTACTCTCCCAGAAAATATGTTCCCAGTTACCTCTTTATTCCCCATCACACCTCCAACATTAGCTGTCTACCTGAAGAAAAATTCTTTGGAGTTTACTTGGAGTATAAAACACCTATGTAAACACTTCCAAGGAAAGATCCTAAATATTTTAGACTTTTTTGCATATTTGGGAGATATATATATATCCCCCATTATTTCTTTGTGAATTGCTTATTCAATCTCTATTTCCAATCCTTTATAACCTCCTCTGATTGATTCTTAAAGTTATTGTGCGATATTTTGTATGCTCTACTAATTATTCCTTTGTTAACAGCAGCTTCTGTTCCAGATTCTACTAAAAACTCTGCCAATACTGTGGTCTTTCACTTAGGATGCTCCTATTTCTTTCTCTTCATCTACACTCTGATATTAGTGCTTGATATAGAAGGCAATCTCTACCCTGCAGTCCAAATATAAATTCATGGCGTCTTCCCATTCTATTACTTTTCTCTCTCTAATTATTTGCTCCCAATACCTTGGTTCTTTTACCATTTGTTTGCAATAAATTCCAGCCCCCACTTGCCTATTGTCTATATCCCTAACTGCAGTCATCCTTGTTGGCTTAGTTCTAAGAATACTTTCTGCTACTTTAGAAATATAATATTCTGCATAGTTATTTTTGTTCTCCTTAATGATCTGCATCCAAAATCACAGTCTCCTTGTTTCTTGAGCTTCCCCTTTTCATCATCATCCTTTTCCACTTTGAATTGTAGGTTTCTGCTTGTACCATGTATAGGAGCCTTAACTGTGTATTTCTGAAATACCCCTTCAAATTGGGTAATCCCAAACCACATTGTTCAATTGGAAGAATCAGCTTATCCCACTTGACTCTTTCTGTCTTTCCCTCCCAGATAAAATCCTTCATTCCTTTATTAATTGCTATCCATAATTTCTAGTCTGGTTGATAAAAAATATGCTTGACCTGTGTATAAAACTAAAGGGACTAAAAACATTTTAACTGCTTGAATCTTGCTATCCATATCCATATCCATATAACAGAGTTTCCAATTTCTCAGTTTTTGTATTATCTTTTGTTTAGTCTCTTCCCACATATCCTCAGTTGCCACACCAGAATAATTTTAATCCATACTCCTAAATATTTCATTTTATTATGTCCCCATAAATATGGATATTGTTGAACCAATTCACATGTGGGCATATCATTTACAACTATTGTCTTTGTTTTAGCTTCATTAATTTTGTATCCTGAAAAGATTTCAAAATGTTCTATAGCACTGTAATGTCCTTCTCTGATTTTGTCATGTATAACATAATATTATCTGCAAACAGAGCCAGCTTTTCTTGACTACCATAACAATTATATCTTTGAATTCCTGAGTCTATTATTTTCTTTGCCAATGGTTCTAAATATAGTGCAAATAACAGAGGGGAAAGAGGACACCCCTGCCTGGTTCCTCTGTTCAAACAGAAATTATCAGAGAGAGGAACCAACCTTAATTTATGCCTCCAATGCCTTATATAGCCCCTAATCAACCTTATAATTTTATCAAGTAATGCAAATGCTTCCATTCCCCTGCTCATAAACCCCCAGCTTACTCTGTCAAATACTTTCTCTGCATCAAGACCCATCAACAACAGTGATATTTTCTTACATTCAGCTTTCTCTGGATCATCGATGTTCTGTTAATGGTGTTAAATGTTTGCTTTCGCTCCACAAAACCACACTGATCAATGCCTATCAATTTTGGCATCATCTTTGCCATTCTTTTAACCATTATAGACATAAATACTTTATAATCATGGTATAATATTGAAATGGGCCTGTAGGAAACTGGATCTGATGGGTCTTTACCCTCTTTAGGTATTACAGTCATCACTAATTTCTTCCAGGAAGTTGGTGCTTCTCCTCCTCCTCTTAAAATACTGTTAAAACCTTCCAGATCTTTATTAGTTTTTCCCTTCTTGCTTCCAAGCTTCCACAGGAATAACATCTATTTCTGGGGACTTTCCTGTTGATTGGTTATGTATCACAATGTTTATCTCATCTCCCTTCGTCCTAGCTATTAGTAATTGAGCCTCATCTACCTCTAATCTTTGCATATTCTTCCATAAACATTTACATTTGTATCTTTTCTTGATCTCCATATTTCTCTGCTTTATACAGAATTGTATAAAATTTCCAAAATATTTCCAGTACCTCTACAAGATCTCTTGTTATCTTCCTGGATAAAGGCTCCCTAAACTTGGCGACAACCCTTTCCACTGTTTATTGCCTGAGTCAGTGCATTAAAAGTTTTTGTGCTCTGGCACTGTTATAAAAAAAGTTGTTTAACAGTAACCTTTCTAAACTCATGGATACTATTGAGGTAATGCTTTATTTTCTGTTTAGCACTCTGCAATTACTCATCTTCTTGTTCTGTAAAATTCCCCTTAATCTACAATACTTTAACATTTGTCAGTCCCAATAAATAATTCTTGTTGCTTCTTAACCATCTCTGTCTCTTTTATATCCACCCTATATTTAAACTCCACTTTTATTTTAGACCACTCCCTAGCTATATTTTCAGAAGAAATTTCTTTCTTCTCTAATAATTCCCAAATAATTTACACCACCCATTCCTTAAATTCCTCTCTTTTCAACAGATAAGTGGGAAAGTGCCAGTGTCTTATTTCATTACTCTGCATTTTAGTTTAGTTATTATTGGTGCGTGATCTAAAATAGTTATTGGATGCATATCAAAACTTTCAATTAAATTCACATGTTCCTGTGAAATGTAAGTTCTGTCTAGCCTAGCCAGTTTTTGTATCTTGGGGAATAATATATAAATTCACTCCAAACTCCTACTACTGAATTCACATCTTCCATGCCAAATATTTGCATAAATTGCTTCAAAAATCTACCCTCCTTTGTATATTTTCTCTTCTGGGCCCCCCAGACACATCATTCCTGCTGCAAATCAAATTATAGTCCCCGCCTAACAATAATATTTCCTGCTGAAAACTGATTACTTCTCCCAGCATTTTCTTAAGCTCCAATATAGCAGTTTTAGGTGGAATATGAATACATGCCAGTGTAATCCTCCTCCCATGCCTGTAGCCCCTTAGTTCTACATATCTACCACTATTACATTTTTTATCTTCTCTTATCACTGTTGAAGATCCTCTTTCAGTTAATAATAAGTAATCTTCTTTTCCTTTGTCTCAGGTATTCTACTGAATACCTGTCCTGAAAACCTTTCTTTATCAAATTCACATGTTCAGTTCTTTCCAAATGTGTCTCATGTAGCATATTTGCAAGCTATATTTTTAATATAGTTCACTATTCTTTCTTTTTTGTATATATCTGTGTGACTGTTAACATTTAAAGATAATACTGAAAGGCTCATTATGGTAAAAAGTTATTATTCCCACATTTTATTTATTTGTAGCAGTTTTTTTTGTTAAGCATCTAGTTCCAGCTTTTTGTGTTACACGGGAGGTTTTATATAGTTGTTTCTTTTCATACCTCTGTTAGAAATGCTACATCTAAAGAAATCCCAATCCCTCCACACCACACACTCCAAAGACCTCAACCTCATTACCACAATCAACAGAATGTGCTGGAGGGACAGGTTCATAACCCAGAGACTGCCCATACTAAGGAATAGACTTCCCATACATGTCAAACAGAGCACCTCACTAGCCTTCTTCAAGAGAAATCTTGATGAGTGGATGGGAAATAGAAAATTCACCCTGGGGATCACTCCAGTGGTGCTACTTGACAGAGACACTGGTAACTAATGCCGGGTGGCACGATGCCTGGCTTGTAAAGGCTCCAGGGCCATTAGCCTAGTACACACCTATGAACCTATATACATTTGACCGTATGTCACATCTTACAAAACTTTTTGTTTTATTTGAAAGCCCTCAAACAAAACACAAATACACCCAAAAAACTTATTAACTTACTATTAACACATACAAATATGTACACTTTCAAATACTGAAATTTTACATTCTTAATAAGGATAATTGTTCCAAACTGACAGCCACACTTACAGCCTTAGGTCAACCTAAAAGGAATGTTATCCATGCTAAATGCATGGTATAGCCTGATCTTCTACTAAGTGCTGTCTGGTATTGTCTTATCTTTATTGCTCTCCCAGAATGAGAAAACACTTGAATGCTTTCAGAAAACATTATCCCCTACACATTGCAAGAAAGCCATTAAAAGAAAGAAGTATTCTGTTTTATTGCCCTTTATCAGATTGTCTCTATGGAGACATAAAAGCAGATACAGGGTTGCTTCTACAAATATTTATTTACTTATTTATTTGTTAAAGGAGATCATTATTAAATTCAATGTTCTTCTTTATTTATTTGGGTTCTGTTAAAACTTGTTACTAGATACAGCCAAGAGGCTTAATCCAGTCATTCCCCCATGAAAGAATGACAAAAAGCACATACTTTTTTCTTGTAGCATTCTCTTTTGAACAGACATTTCTTCTTTTTTTACACTGCAGTGCTTACATTTCTTAAAAATGAACAAGGAGAAAGAGAAAAGAAGGGAACAACAGGGGCACCTGTTTACTTTAGTATCCCCATTACACTTGAAAATAACCGAGAAAGCTTTACTTTATAGCATGCAGATATCATGGATTATACAAATATTACTGTTAAGAACAAAAGGTTGTTTTAACTACAGTCAACTATTTCCTTCCTATTCCCCTCTCCTAAGTGTTCCTCCAAATATTAATGATATGTAGTAGGGAATATACTTTAGAGTCCCCTACCAGTTTAACAAAGTGAGAAAGGTCCAATAGTTCCATTTTTTTTTGTTCTATCATGTTTCATACATATAATTAATGCTTTATAGTCCCACATTTATATGTCAATTTCTGAGTTGTTGGTTTTATTCCTGTTTATCTCCATCTCCCACATCCAGTCTCTGCTTCCTTTTCAACGTACTCTTGGTTCTTCTAGTCAGTTCTTGTGCTTTTCTTCTGTCTCTCAAGCATTTTCTGTTGAAACCCTGGAAAAGGTTTCATTGGCACAGTATCTCTATTGTCTTTATTACCAGATGAACAAGAAGCAGAATCTCCTCCTGTTTCATAGCTCCCTTTTTTGTTGGACAAACATTTGTGTTTCCTCCTTTGCATGTTCTGCATCAAAAAATTATTTTTTCCTCCAGGAAAGAATATTCTAAAGATAGCTGGATGCAGCAGTTTGAATCTCATGCCTGCATCTCAACATTCTCTAATTAGTGGAATAAATGTATTCCTCTTCTGCCTAGTGTACAGTGAGTCATCATTTTTAACAAATACTCTACTGTATCTCACTTTTAGTACTTTGTCCTTCTGCCACAGTTTTGTCAGACCAAAGTAAAGACGGTTCACCTCACCGTCACAGCTAACTCAGAGAATCAGCATGCAGGCTATACTCGAATAAGGAAACGCAAATGGCTCCACAAATTTATTTATTAAAACTTACAAGAAGCTTAAAGAGAGAGATAAAAATCTGTCTCATCTCTCTCTCTAAGCTTCTTGTAAGCTTTAATAAATAAATTTGTGGAGCCATTTGCATTTCCTTATTCGAGTATAGCCTGCATGCTGATTCTCTGAGCTAGCTGTGACGGTGAGGTGAACCGTCTTTACTTTGGTTTGGTTTTGTCTACAGTTTTGTCAGAGTCAACTCCTTCTACTGTTAGGGTTGCATCTTTAATATTAAAGGTCTGGTTGCTTTCTCATGGCCAGGTTTGGAGCATAAACACAATGTGCCCTTTTATTTAAAATTGCTGCTTTGGAATACCAGTCCAGTTGTTTATTTGTGCTTACATAAAATTAATACAGTCTGTTTCTTCCAGCTTCTCTGTTACAGCAGAAAATCTCAGTTTTTCCCTGTGTGTACTGTCCTCTAATTGTCTTATTTTTTTGAAATGTGTCTTCTTGAGCAGTCTTATATTCAGACAGCCTTTTCATCATTTCATCCTCTGAGTTTTGCAGTTTTATCACCTCATCTGAATATCTTTTTAAAGCTTCTGCCATTTTATCCAGCAAGAAAGTCATGTCTTGCACCAAAGTTGGAGCTTGTACTGCTGTGTGCTGAACAGCTGCAGAATTCTTTCCAGTCAGTGTTTTTTCCTGGGTCTATATCATATGAGCGAATCGCACAAACTGCAAATGCTCATAATATCGAACGTACCGGACCTCAAAATGCTTTTTCTGAGATCACAGTACAGAGAAGAATGAGATATTTGCCCTTTCCTCACTGTAGTGCGATCTTGGAGTTCGAATATATATTTAGTGGGGGGTATGGGGGCGCAGCTCCCCACAATAGGAAGTTCGAGGTCCGGTACGTTCGATATTATGAGCATTCGCAATTTGTGCGATTCGCTCATATGATATAGACCCTTTTTTCCTTACCTTTTGCGGTTGAGTTCCTTTCAGGTTCTCTGAATTTCTTTTTTGGTGGCATCCAGGCAATACACTTACTAGCCAGTTACTGAAATTTACTCAAAAAATGAGTTCACTGCCTCTTTCTTCTGAGTTTCTGTTTTCCCACTGTGAGAGCTGAAATTATGGAGTTACTCAATGTGCAGTCATCTTGGAAATCCTAATCATTACAAGATTAATCTGCTGGCCTAACAAAAAAGACCAATCTTACTATTTATTCCCACACTTTTAAATTATACTGTAATTATTTCATATCTATCATCAGCCTCACAATTACTAAAGGACATATTGCCATGAATAAAAACCACCCTGACAAGCCTTACATCCTGTTAAACATAAAGGCTTAATTTTTATCAGAAAACCAAGTTAAAGTAATCATAACAATTTGATAATTAACTGCTATTACTCTATCTTCAAATAGCTGAAAATTATTAGTCAAACTCCTAGCATTACATAATAAATGTCTGACACAAGTATTGATTTTCTGATTTATTGCACATATCCCTAAAGGGCCTAATGTAACAAATAGGCCTTAAATTCCAGTAACTAATTTAGGCGGAATCTATTACCCACATAATTAAGATGTCTCCCATCAGGGCCATACATTTCAAACACATACCATATCCTCCCAAACATACCCATATTTCATACTAAATAAGCAACAGTTCCTTATAATGGTATTTGTAAAACCCCTTGCCATTTTATTCAATGCTTTATTAAAGACAAAACAAGAGATAATTCACAAAAAAATCAATCCAAACTATTTTTCTTTACTCACGTCAGTCAATTGCTCAACATACCTTAAGTAAGTAATTTCCTTCATTAATACTCCCTCTGTCATTATCTCCTGTCACCACAACCACCACCATGCATCTCTCCTTGTTGTGTCTTTCGGCTTTTCCCGGTTAGGGGTCGCCACAACGGAACTCCGGTCCGCTATTGATCGGCAGTTGATTTTTTACGTGCCGAGTTGCCAGCCCTGACGCACAACCTTCAACAAAGGTATGCCCATTCACGCATGTCTCCACGCAGAAGACGCTCTAGCTGAGAGTTGAACCGGACAGCGTCTTACTGTGAGGAGACAACGCTACCGCAGCACCACCACCGTGGATTTACCGTGTATCTCTCCTAAAACAGAAAAATCTTTTTCAAAGCAGCAACAAGGGCACGCATTATATGCCCTTCTAAACAGGAGACTGTTATAATTTCCTCATTTTTCCCTGGGAATAAGTTCTTAATATTCCTTAACATGGAATCACCAAGCACCAGAGCTTGCTTCTTTTTACCATTAATATTAACTACATCTGAATCACTGAACATGACTACAGTTATTCTTTTTTCCTAACTTCATCCTTTAAATCATCCACAGCATCACATCCAATATCATCACTCACAGACCTTCTTTTTACACCTCTAAAAGTAATCAAATCATCACTGATAAAAGAAAAAGTGCTCCTCACTCTTCTTTCTAACTTCATAAGGTAATGTCCTCAGAATCTACAAGATCCTGACTTTCACTTATCCTATCCATAACAACAAACTCAGTTTGTGTATCAAAAGTAGAGACCTCTGGCTGAATACACAAATTACACTCACAAACCTGACCCCCAAAAACATTTAGTAAACACTTACATACACATACTTTTAGAAGCTCGTATTTCTCATACTCTTAAGTTGTTTGTTTTTGCCTTGTTCTTCAAAACCTTAATAACAGGAAAAGTGATTCAAAGAAATTTTCTCCTCAGTCAGACATCCTACACTTTCAGAAAAGATTTTTTCCGACAAGTTACACACTGTTTACAAACACCCATGTCAATATCCCATCCTGTAACAGTCCAAAATTAAACAGATTGAACACCGATGCAAAAAGCCACAATCCTATAAATCCTCTAGACAAAATGTATCCATTCCATCCATACCCTAAAGAAAGTACAATAATTTAACCTTACTACTATCCAACACTGCTCCCACTCCTAAATTTGATTGGAGTCATCGTGTCATGTCCACTCATGAGAACAGAGTTAAAGTAATGTCAGAAAGTTCTGCAAAAGCAAAGAAACTTCTCTGTCTGGAAGATTTTCAGTCCATATATCTCTAGTTAATCACTGTATATTAATCAGATCAGACAATAGTAGTAGAAGTAGTGAACCTAAACTCGTCTTAAGTAAAATAAATAAATAAAAAAAAATAATAATAAAAAATATATAATTGTACAGAATTACTAAGTATTCAAAAGTAATCCAAGCAAGGCAGGCAGGCAGTCTGTTTTCAGTCGAAAATCCTTTATTAAGTACACAGACTTACAGACTATGAAAAGTTCTGCAAAAGGAAGTTAGCTCACAACACCAACCCCAAAGACATAACAGCACAGATTTAAAGAATCTTTAGCCCTTAAAAGGACTCAAGGGATTCAAAATGTAAATAATCACAGCTTTATGCTAAAAAATAAAAGAATACCAGCTCCACAAACACCAGAAGCCACCACAGCCTCTGTAATATGCAGAGTTAGTTGCAGATAGCACCACCTATACCCAGACAGAACATATAGCAAATCTACTGGTCAATATATTCAGCTCAAATTTCATCCCTTCTTCCTCTCCAGTTACCCCTCAGAAGATACTCACCACCATTCCTCTACCAGTTATCACAAAAGAACATCACTGCTCTGTCTAAAGCTAAAAACATGGCCTCAATGGGTCCAAACAATATCCCAGGATGCCTCTTAAATAGCTTGAAATAAGACCTATCAGGCCCACTAGGATCTCTCTTTAACCACAACCTACAGACAGGCTTTGTCCCTAGGGAGTGGAGGATAGCAACATTCATCCCTATGCATAAGGGGGGACCATCAACAGACCCAGGAAATTCCAAACCCTTAAGTTTCACCAGTCTCATATGCAGAGCTGGATCATGGTCAAATGGGGCTCTAGGAAGGGTAATGGATTGGTGCCCCCCACACATACACACAGCAGCCCCCCTGCAGCATTCCTCCTGCCCCCAGCAGCCATTCCAGTGTCCCATTACTTTGGTATTTCTCCTCAGATACAATAAACACTGTTCAAACCTGTCAATGTGCATGTACTATTTTCTTCTGTACTTCTACAACGATTGCAGATATCTGGATTTAATTTAAAACTTTTATTTCAGATTTTATAGCACAAACACTGGTAGACATTTGCCAAACAAAATAATACAGTCTTGCAGTGAAAACAGACTTGGTATTAACAGTAAACGTCTCTGCCCTTGAAACTCAGATTAATTGAAACAACATTTCAAACCCACATTCAAAGAAAATCCATCTGGCTAGTGGCATATTAAGTTTACCTGTGGGCTTTTTTCAAACCATATGCCCCTTGCACACATTTAAGGATCATGCATGCATACATGCATGTGTTATTTGATTCACCTTCCTGATTGTATTAAATTATACTCCTTGTATAATACGGCACCACTTGTTAGAGTATGTTTTAAATTTGTAGTTTTGAATATTTTTCCATTAAGCATTGAAACAAAACGTATGAAGAAATAATGACAAAACTGCCTATTCAGAATATTTCAACCATAAAAGGCCACTCAAACTTCCTTCATTACAATCCACCAATATCAGTCAATAACACATAATCTCTGCAGAAGTAAAAGTCACCAGAATAATTCTGCATTAAAAAGGTCTGTAACTAATGAAGAGGTTGGTGCTTGCAAACAACTTTATATTTCAGTGCTTTATCTACAAATTCAGGGCCTGCTGCCCTTGAAGAATAAATTGCCTATGTTACATAAAAAAAAAAATTGGTAAGCTGGTAATACTGCAGTAGGGAATGGATGGCAAACCAACAACATGTTCATAATTATTAGGAATATCATCCAAAGGAGGACACACTCAAGACTGCAGCACCTCCTGACCAAAGCACAACACGGTGTCAGCAATCCATCTACACAGTGTGAGGGCAGAACTCACAACCTTCTGCACCAAAAGTAAGTATGCCACCTGTTTCAATAGCACAGTGGTGATCATTTGCTAAACAAAACAGCTGCAAATTGAAAACAGCATGAGCAGCCATTAACTTCTCTGCCCTTGAAGCTCACAGTTCCTTGAAAATGCACAGAAGCTGACAATTTCTCCAAAATGAACTGAAAAACTCACAATTCCTTGAGAATGGATTGAGGTAGGTGGTGTAATCATACCTCTCAACTGTCCAGATTTCCACAGAATGTCCAGATTTTTGCCTCATATTTTTGGTCTGCTCCTCATAAAATCTGTGTTTTTTCTGACAAACTACAGAGGGCTGAAGTTGCTAAATAATGCAAGCTAACAAAAAAACTGTAATTCTAACAATATTCTAAGTTTATAAGAGCAATAATTTAAATCTGTCCCTGTTTTAGGGTGTTTGTCCCCCCATTATTTAAGGCTTTGTCCAGATTTCTTGTGCAGAAAGTTGAGAGGTATGGTTGGTGTAGAGGATTTAGTCTCATGTCTATTGTTGCCAAGGTAGAGAGTTTGAACCTTGTTAAATTAACTAACCTTCCATTCTTAACTAGTGCATTTACATACACACACACACACACACACACACACACACACACACACACACACACACACACACGCGCGCACACACGCACACACGCACACACACACACACACACACAGAACCTGGTTAAATTAACTAATCTGCTATCCTTAACTAGGGCAGTCACACACACACCCTATTGTTGAGCAGCAAATCTTAATGTACAGCAACACACACACATGTAACATAACGCTGAGCAGCTGATCTCAATGTACAATGGCAACAGTACCTGCAATGTAACACTGAGCAGCAGACAGAAATGTACTGTTCCATTGCAAGCAGCCTCCTCTAATGTTCCAGCATAGCATCTTATCTGTTGTTCTGCTCCTGAGGAATGTTAGGTTTAAATATGCATGCTTTGCATGTGTTGATGTATGCATGCAGAGATGTAAGGGCATTCTTAAAGAATGCCCTTAAAGAAGATGTGTATTTTTTTTAAATTTCTAATTAAAAAGTAAGTGTTTTGGCAGTCTACCCCCAGCCAGTGGGCCCTAGGCGACTGCCTAGGTCACCTAGTGCTGGATCCAGCTCTGCTTATATGCAAGGCCATGTAAAGAATAATCATGGACCTTATAAACAATGACATAGGAAATCTCCAAACATTGGACTCAACCCAGTTTGGCTTCATCAAGGGCAGGCCATGCCTACTACTCAATCTGGTGGACTTATTTGAGAAGGTCGCCAAGGCCATGGACAAGGGTAAAACAGTGCATACTGCCTATCTTGGCCTGGCTAAGGCATGTGATACAATTCTAGACATGGGTATTGTAGATAAACTCTTAAAATTGGGCATAAATCCCTATGTCAACAGATGGATAGCCAAATGGCTCACAGACAGGAGACGTATTGTTGGAGTGGGGGGGATCCAGATCCAGCAAGAGGCCACTTACTAGTGGTGTACCACAGGGGTCAGTGCTAGTACCTCTCCTGTTTGGAATATACTTCTCTGAAGTCAAGGCTAATGTAGAAGGCATCGACTGACTACGTTTGCTGATGACTGCAAGTTGGGGGCAAACATTGTATTCCTCAATGATGTAGATGTCCTTCAGAAAGGTCTGACTCAGACAAATAAGTGGTGCCAAAGCCATAGCCTAAAACTAAATGCATAATTATACACTTTGGGAAATCAAATACCCCTGCAAATTACAACATGAATAGCACACACCTAAAAGTGTACCCAGTGGTGAGAGATCTGGGTACACAGATAGGCACTAACTGTGTCCACAGTGGTGAGGAATTCCTTCTATGTGGCAGAGCTTATAAGTAAAGGCATGGCATCCAGATCTAAGGAGGTCATAGTCCCATTGTACTCAGCCCTCATCAGACCAATAATTGAGTACAATGCACCTTTTGGCATGTACTGACCAGACACTTGTAACAACTGTAGCAGGCACAGAGTTCTTTACAAAAAACATACAGAGTGTAAAGAACATGTCCTTTGCAGATCACCTAAAAACCATATCCCTGTTTCCCACTGACTATTAATGAATGACCTATGCCTAACCTACAAGTCATTCTCATATCCAGTCCTGATGGAATTGTTACACACTTGCAAACAAACACCATGAGGATTACCCGATACAAGGATCTAAACCTGGCCTTTGAAGTGAAAAAAAAAAAAACTTGCTGGAAGAACAGTTATGTGTTTCAAAGATTTTCCTTTCTCTGGAGCAGGCTGCCTATTCACGTGAAGCTGACCCCTTCCCTGACCCTCTTCAAATACAGTTTAGATCGATGGATGGGAAATTGTAAATTCAGTCCTGAGGTGGCACCTATGTCCTTTACAGACAGTGGCAGTCTGTAAAATACTCAAAGGCATAGACACAAACTTAAGCCATCCTCTATCCCTTAGCTATCAAAAATCTGGGTAATAATGAGTAGGCTTGTAGGGGCTCTTGGGGCCCTCCTTAGCACAGTAATCTCCTATGAACCTATGAATATATATATATATATATATATATATATATATATATATATATATATATATATATATATAGGTGAGTATATGACTATACAAGAAAACTCACATTATTGAACAGCAAGTGATCTAACACAACTGACAGATCAACAGTTAATTGAAAAACAAACAAAAAAGTTTAAACATTTTTGCAGGGGGCAAGTGCCCCTGTGTGTCACACCCCTTACTAATTATATATACCAACTCTGATAATGCAATGCAGTGGGGAAAGGGTAAATTCCCTGAACCCCACTGTATCACAATCAAGGACTGAAAAAATATGGTATAAGAGATCAGCTGATTTTCTGTCTGACAACCTGAATGTTGGGTTGAATGTAACACATATGCATATACTTAAAATGATCAAAGTTACCAAATGTCAATGTCACTAATGTCAACAACAAAAAGTCAATGAAAACAATGTTGACACATCGCTATGCATGTACTGAGGAATAACTTAGGAGCATGCAAATAAAAACAATAAATAAAAAGTTAAAAACACACGTTTTTGCCACATGTGGGGGCTATCCCCACACAGCCTTCTAATTTTATATTCTAACTCTGAGATTGTACTATACTTAGGAAAATGCATATTTTCCAACATTGGAAATGTAGTGATTCTGCACAATCAACCAAATTGTGTCAGCTAAACAGATGTTAACTTAAACAACATTCATCTAAATTATTGGCTCAGATTTTATATATATATATATATATATATATATATATATATATATATATATATATGTGTGTGTGGTTCACATAATCTCGAAATTTTGAAATACTGAATTTCAAAATCTCAAGACTATATAGCCAAAACCCCTAAATACCGAAAGACCAGAAGCGTGAAATTCAAAATCCCGAATGTACAACACACATACAGCATACACATACACACAACTTCCCCCACAAACATATCATCCTACACTACAGATAAGCAGGGGGAATTTATATATATATATATATATATATATATATATATATATATATATATATATATATATTTTTTTTTTTTGTAACGGCCCGATGAAGCTATTTTAGTGAAAGCGCTTGCCGAAATGTGATATCGCAATAAACGCCACTTGTTTTATTTTACATGCTTTGATGGATTTTGTCAATAGAAGGAAGTGAACATTAGCAAATGCTAAGGAAGGTTGGATTGAAACATTGGATAAATTATACTGGCCGACAAATTCGTTCGTTTTTGTTGGAGTAGTGTGTGCTTTTTTACTGCCTGGAGAAGTGAATACTGTTCGGGTAATTTTTCTACACATACTGTTATGGTATGTGCTTTGCTAGCAATATCCAGTGTTAAAGAAAGGAAGAGAAGATATCTTGATGTGCCCAGAATTGGAGACATCGCATAAGAGTTTTATTAACTGGAAAGTATTGGCGTATACTTAAGGTACTGAAATAATAATCTAAGCAACAACTTTTCATTAAGGAACTGTTATTATTTGTGATACTATCAGTCCTTTCTGCCATTACGGACTGAAGATAGTTGTTTTTCTATCTAAATACCAGTGAACTTTTTCTTATGTTTATTAACTGGAGAGTACTGGCGTATATTTAAGGTACTGAAATAATAATCGAAGCAACAACTTTTTATTAAGGAACTGTTATTATTTGCAATATTGTCAGTCTTTTCTGCCATTACGGACTGAAGATAGTTGCTTTTCTATCCGTAAACCAGCAAACTTTTTCTTGTGTTAATATATATATATATATGTCATATTCATGAAAATACAAATGGTTGAATGTCAAAACATTGAGTATAAATTATTAAAACACAACTTATCTAAAAATAAAACCTAAACAGAATAAACATTTTTCTAGGGTGCAGTTTCTCTTGCACCCCACATACTTTACAACTTACATATACCATCTCCAAGGTCACACTAGAGTGGGAACGGGCAAATGCCCACTCATCACTGTATAGTAATTTCACACACAGAAAAGCTGGTATATTATACGATTCCCCTTTAAGCTGTCTGAAACATATTATTTTATACCTAATATATTATTGTAGTAGATAATAAATATATTTTATATTGTTTAATCTTACTAGGTATTTTCCTATTGTATAATTATGCATTCCTTATTTCTGTATAACCACTCACTACAACCCTCTTTAAATATTCCCAGCATATTCTCTAAAATTCACTATCATACATGAAACATTTCAGTTGCACTGGATTTATAACCTTATCTAAATGCTTAAAACATATATATTCTTGCTTTGATATGAGCTAAAATATTGTACAGCTAACAGACCATTTACTTCAAAACATTTTATTAAAATATAGATTCTAAATAGGTAACCTATAAATATAGTACGAAGGTTCTACTTTTGCAACAGGTAAAAACCTGAGAATACTTTAGATAAATTAAGTGTCTGCTATTTGTCACATTCCCCACATCCCAGACTGATAGTTAAAACAAAAAGACTATTCTGGCAACAGAATTAATATACAAACAAGGTTTTTTTTCCCTTCTTAAGATAAGGGCACATTTAATACAACTTTCCTTTCAAGTAGCATGTTTTAAACTTATGTCTGCAGTCACCATCTGCGGAAATATTTGAGCCAAGAAAAATAAAATCTGCCTCTGCCTCCAATTCTTAACCATCTATTTGCAAATAATTGATAGAGCTCAACAGCATAACCTTATTTTTTTCATTCTTTTTTAATAACTCAGCAACAAACCAGCTGTTGCACTTTGTACTTTCATTCTCAACAACAGGTATTTCAACTGTTCTTGATTAAAACAATCCAGTGGTATCTCAGGTGGATGTAAAAGATACTACTGCATTTAGCTAAAAGAGTTGCAGGGGGGGGGGGGGTGTTACTGAGACATATCAAACAAGTTACAAGTTTTCAAAAATGTGAAAAAATGAACATAACATTCTAAAATTGAAATAATGAAACACAGGGCCAAATTTTGTTATTTCCATTGTCATATTCCCTGTGTTATTGTGTTTAGAATGTCTCCCAAAGTACCGAACAGCCGGGCTTTCAGTTGCTTTGACAACGTATTTACTCTTGAGCAATAAGCTTTTATACCTAGTAAGAGACCTTTGGACGAATAGCCATTTTTCAAACATATATTCTTTTCTTGTACAATTTATTGTTTTTTTTTCATCTTACCAGAATCAGTTTGCCCTATCCTAACAGCTTCACACATGAACGTGACCACAAGAATTTTAACATAAAAGTAAATACCAGTTATAGCCTGCTCAACTTTAAAATTTTTACAATTTTCTGTTGAATTGTAGGCCCTCCTCTTTTTACCATACCCATATATATGACAACATCACCCAGTCTTTATATACAATACCATATTATTCATATATGATTATAGCAAAATACTTCCCTTCCTTTATACTTCACAGTAATCTCCAATTCTTCATGCAGGTGCACAGTCTGCATGATAAAATTTATACTATTCCAAATAAAACTATCAATTTAATGACTGGACTTTTAAACTATCAATTTCAAATGCATACTTTTATCTACCTGCTTTTGCAAACCTCAAACTCTTTGACACAAACCATAATCTTTTAATTGCCATAATACATAGTAGCAGAATACTGAACTTTTGCAGTTTACAAATTCCCTTCTCCTTAGCCTCATTAAATTACATTATTCCCCATGATACACATCTCCTGTCTCTCAGTCAACCCTAGTTTCTTCTTCTACCCAGTTATTTAAGTGATTCAAAACTGTAAGAGCACAAGTAAAGTCTTATAATCAATACTCGAGAAGAAATAGGTCTTCAATTAATTGTGTGTTCCTTAGCGCCTTTCTTCTGTAAAACTTTAATATGTTGTTGTATACTTCATCATTATTCCTATAATATATATATTCAGGATATGTAATATCAGCTTTTATTGTCACCCCATAAGTCTTTATAATGACAAAGTGTTAATTGGCCATGTAGTATAGTGTCCTGGATAAAATCACAGACTTAATAATCTGGTTAAATGAGAGGTACCAAATAATTATTAATTTTATTTAAAGTACATAAAAGTTTTTTTTATAACAGCTACTAAATAGGGCAGGACCAACTTGAATGTCACACTGATGGGGGAAGAGATGTGAATTTAACATGTATACCAATAACACTTTGTTTTACAGCACAATAAACCACTCCCTTGCCTGATAAAAAGTATATATATAGTTAGAAAGCTTGTGAGGAAACTATTACTCTGTTATTTTTGTTTTACTTGGATCACTTGTCTGTGTACTTAATAAAGGATGTTCGACTGGAAACAGACTGCCTACCCTACTTGGATTACTTTCAAATACTTAGTAATTCTGTATAATATTTCAAATTATATATGTTTTATTATCTATTTGACTTAGGATGAGTTTAAGTTCGTTACCTCTACTATCATTATCTGATATGATTAATATACAGTGACTAACTAGATATATATGGATTGAAAATCTTCCACACAGAGATGTTTCTTACACTGTTTAGATTTAATAAATAAAAAACTCACTAGACCAGACTTTTAGCAGACCCACAGAGGACAAATATGTTTGACCATGGACATTATGGGCATAGATTCTTCATGAGCTATACCCCTAGTAACTCCTTCCCCAGTTAAGTCAGATGACTAACTAGTGACATTCACCTTCAAAATCTAAACCTGTTAAAAGCAATATCTCTGAATTCAAGAACTTCACATTTACTAATCTTTTCAAATTCTATGACAAAAGTTTCAAGCTTCACTGACAGCAGCATCAACCTAGACATTGCATGGCAGGTAACTTCATAAAGGAGTTCTTTGTCCACTTAGATAAATGAATATAACTGATAATTCCAACCAGATTGGAATATAACAGGAAATTAAAAAAATCCACCCTGGTGATTCACATAAATGAACTTTACAATGAAAGAAAAAACTCCTTAAAGTATAGTACAAACCAAAAGATCAAGCATATTGAGGATAACATCAGGAAATTGATTAAAAAATCGAACAATACTATTAGGTCTACTAAAGCAACTCATGCACTTAGGTTACCATCTGAAGCCAATAACAATTATAAATCCTTCTTTAGCTAGGTCAGGAAATGAAGAAATAACACCCAACATTTCTCTGAACGTATTCATAATGTTACACCCTACTCTGACCCAGTAGATATTGCCAGTATATTAACAAACAAATTCAGTGCAGATTTTACCCTAGAGATCACTACCCAAAGCCCACTTATTCATGAAACTCTCAAATCCTCCATCCTCACTAAAGGACATGTACTGCTGGTACTCTCCAATACTAAAAATGCTTCCTTTGTAGGACCTGAAAATGTACCAGGCTGTTTAATAAATAGTACCAGACAAGCTCCGGGAGAGCCACTCAAACTATTTACCCTAAGTTTAGTCACTGGCTTTGTCCCAGAGGTTTGGCATGAAGTAGTGTTGATACCACTCCACAAAAGTGGCCCCACTACTGACCAAGAGAATTATAGGCCCATCAGCCTGTTGAATCTTATTTGCCAAGCCATGGAACATATTATAACTGACCTGATAAACTATGATATTAAAAATCTTATTAGGTTAAACCCACAACAGTCTGACTTTGTCAAGGGTAGATCCTATCTAATGAAGCAGGTTAACTTCTTTGAAAGAGTAACACAGGCTGTTGACAGCAGTTATGTTGTCCACATGGTGCATTCTGACCTGGCCAAGGCATTTAACACCAACCCTCATGTTAGCATAGTTAATAAATTTAATTTATTTCAAGTAGATCCCTATATGGTAAGATGTATAGCAAATTGGTTAAAAGACACACAGGGTTTGTGTATAGCAGGTACCTCATCAGAGAGTAGGAAGGTGACCAATGGTATCCTGCAGATCCAAGTGCTGAAATCCCTTTTGTTTGGTTTGCTTTTCTGATCTCCATATCGTGAACCAAGACCTTTGACTAGCCAAGTTTACAGATGACTGTAAGCTGGGAGCCATTATAAAGTACTCTCTGAAGCCCAAACCTTTCAACATAAACTTACACTTGTAAACACCCAGTGTACTAATAATGGTCTCAAATTAAATGCTAAAAATGCAATACTGTCACATTTGGTAGACAACCCCTCTTCCAAGCTTGCAATAGAGACAATACCCCACTCCAAAATGAAAATGTTGTTGTAGACCTTGGAACTTGGATCACTAATCATCTCTTCTTTGATCATCATGTAATGATAGCAGTGATAACATCCTTATACTTAGCAGAGTGAATTGCTAAAGGAACTTCATGCAGATCTAAAGAAGTAATTTTCCCCTTATACTCAGCATTGGCTAAATCTTCCTAGACATATCAAATAACTAGAAATATTCCAGAGATTCCTAACTAAGAAGATTGCTGGTTTAAAAACCTTAAGCTATCAAGAAAGACTGGAAGCACTAACCCTTTCTTTAGTGTCTCTGAAGGAGAGATCTAAGCCTTGACCTTCTGTGCCATTAGGGACTCAGTGGTCCTGGATATCCTGTATCTTTACAAATCAAATAGTCCAATAAATATCAATACCAGGTAGATATAAATTTTCATCAGAAGATAAATAAAGCATGGTGGAAACATAGGTTCATCACACTGTACGTTCTCCACCTATAGAATAGACACATGCCACAAATTAAGCAGTGTGATACATTTTCTTCATTCAGACAGGAACTGGAGGATTGGACAGGTATTCACAAATCACCTCAGGCTTGACTGAGCTAGCCCTCCTCAAAAAGGTAGGTATGTTTTTAGATTCGGTAATGACAAAAACGTAAATGGTCTCAAGATACAGTTGCCTTGTTTTTCCTATGATCCTACAAAGACTGGAAGTGATCCAGCTAATCTGCTAAAGAATTTATGACTGGCATACCCTCCAGATAAAAATAGAGTATCTATAGATCAGTAATAATGCAAATCCCTTCCTTTGAATGAGATCTCCTTAGGGCAGCATGTATACATTGAACAGCAGAGGAACAAGCCATATAGTATTCCATATGTTAGAGGACGTAGAGATGGGGAATTAATCTCACACATCATGTTGTTCTTACAGATAGAAGATAAATCAGTCAAGGTCAAATGCTGACAGTTGGCATTACATTTTTATAAATTTATTTCATCATTTGTTAACAGGGTAAATAGGCTGGTTTGTGGACCCTTTCAGCCATGACCATTGCTACAAGGTGAGGGTAAATACAACTTATAATGACAATTTTAGTGTAACCAAATAAGAAGCATATTTTGGAAGGTTGCAGGAAATTGTCATATCTCTGAAATGTATCTCATTATGAGGAAGATTCTTCACTCTGAATTTTAAAAATCCCAAGTTCCAAGCTGTTCCACTTGAATGTGTCTGTTACATATTCATTATCAATACATTTTTAACTAATATCCATGGCACTTAAAAATGAATCACATTAATTCTTCAGAATAACTTAAGTAGGTCCCATACATTTTGTAGATGGAAGGTTGAGAGCTAAGGAAACTGGAGTACCTAGAGAAGACCCATGCAGACATGCAAAGGACAGATACAGTACAGACACACAGACTCACTCACTCACTCATGCTACAATGACTGAAAGTCATGAATGAACCCAGATCTGGAAGCTGTGAGGTAGAGATCTCCCACAGACCCACTATGCTGACCTTTTTAAATGTTCCAACAGAATGTCATGGTCACTATATCAAATGTCACTGAGAGATTATGGAAGACCAATACTGAAAAGCCCCATTGCTCTCTGGCCACATGGAAACAATGCATAACCTTAGAAAGATCAGTTTCAATTTGCTAGGTTAGATCCAAAGCTCAGACTGAAATGAGTTAAAGGCACCATGCTACTTTGTTAAATTATCAAGCTGGATGTATAAAGGCCGTCTTTCCTTTGTCTGAGACTGAAGTATTAGAGCCACTGTTGCTCTGGCTTCATTGCTTGAGGGAAGTATTGCTTGCATGGACATACGTGTTTCATACAAGTGTAATGTGGCAGTGCTCAAATGTATATTTGTTCTCCAAGCTTTGATATGTGCACTGCTTACCCATGAATTGTTCAGGCTTAAATACACTTTATGAGTGCTTTTATACTAAAGCTATTGGTTTTACTGAATATCAATAAGGCAGGTCTGATCAAAGGACAGGCAGTTATAATCCAGTCAATGTTTGTTCCCATTATAGGGAAGGGGGCATTGTGTCCAAGTAGTGATAATGCCCTTGGTAACAAGGCTGACTATAGTAGGGCTATGGTCCTGACTTATAATTTGCATGTCAGGACATCAACGCAGTAATCCAGAGAAATTGGAATGTGTTTAAAACAGGGGGTGAACAATTTGATATCCTAGGTTCTTCCCTCTTTCTGTATATACGAAAGACACTTTCTTTAAAATCATGATTGAAAGATTGAGTTTGGGACATGAACCTGAGCAGATGAAAAAATGTGGCTGGTGTAACCAGTGCAGGCACATTTTGGAGAGGTCAGAGTTTAATATAGCAGACTATGGAAACATTTGTTTAAAGCAGAGGTATTATTGCTATAGTTCTAGGGTTGTATATCTGGCCCAATGTCAATCCTGTCCAGGTTTCTACGTATGAAAAATGGAAAAATCTTTAAAAATGAGAATCTATCAGTATCTATACAACATGGGAAAGAAACATTTGAACAATGCTTTGTATAGACACATCAAGGACAATGCTGCCCATTATTTTAAGTTTTATATTTTGGACAGCATTGAGGAAATTACCCGAGGGGGGGGGGACCCAAGGAAAGACTTGCTTGAATGGCAGGAGCTTAGGTGACAACTAAAGTTAGACTCTACTAATGGTAATGGTTTAAATAACAGGTATCTATAGGATCTGTGTTGCGCTTTAAGTCTTCCTTATATTTATAATGTTTTTGCCTAACCATTCCAATGTGTAAAATATTTGAGAATGTGATTTATTTTATGTAGTGACATTTTTTTATTTTTATTTTTATATGATATATTTGTACTTTTATATTTTTACCAGGTTTATATTTTTGCATTCAAGTTATATTCATGTATTCCAAAGGGTTTTAAAAGTTGCTAATGTATTGTCTTTACTTTTTACACTGTTTAGCCATAGGTCACTTTAATGACCTCTGCTGTATGGCTTTTATATATTTTTAATTGCCTTTATTAATTGGTTTACATTCCTGATTTACTGGCCAGTGGGATGGCTTATAGGACTGCTTGCACAAGTATTTGTTTAGAGATTTAAGTGTTTTGTGTTATATATTCTGATGAAGTCCAGTTTGTGACGAAAATGCTCAATGCTTTTTATGTGGTTCTATTGAAGGTTTTTAAATGGCACAGTATTACCACTTCAGGTATTGACATTCTTATTTTTATTCTGGTTCTTAGTTTCATTTGTGTTTTACAATCCAAGGCTTCTATTTTCAAGATGATGTACTTGATCATGTATACTACTTTCTTGATGATCTTACCGATAAAAATTAGATTCATCATAGGGAGGTAGCCATCAAAAACAGAAGGCTATAATAAGAATATGGACCACATAGTGTGCGCCATGTCAAGGCTATCCACTTGGTGGGGTAAACATTAACTCCAGATGATTTGGTTACATCGACTAATGTTGGCAAAAAGGGGCATTGGTATTTTCTAGTGTTAAACAGGTTGATAACCCGGCCTCCTCCAACTAGGGACCCACACTAATAATAGGAGGGTTCTATGTGTCCTTATTGGTAAGTATGACCAGCATAAAGCTCAGCAATCTGTGAATCAGCTGGTGCCCAGTTGCTCAGCATGTGTTACCTGGGATAGCTCTGTTGAGTGTAAGCTGGACATAAATCCAATCAACCTGACAAAAATAAACTACAGATTGCTACACCGGATATAAGTTAACTAACAGGATGCAGCCTGGGGGTAGATAACATGATGGTGTGGAGGAGAATGGGTATCCTGTGTATCCAGGAGACAAGGTGTAGACAATACAGCAAAGGCTCCTAGCTTGACATCTACAGTATACTATTCAGAGGGATAGAAATGATGTGGCAATTGTGGTGAGGGAGAGCCTTCAGAATACAGTGAGGGATGCCATTAGAATTAGTGACAGACTCATGGCAACCAGACTCCATTGTAAAGATAGGTCAGTATTCATAATCTCAGCCTATGCTCCACAGGAAGGTTCTGAAGTTGAGGGAAAGAGGGCATTCAGGCAGCAGTTGTAGAACCACCTAGATAAAACAAGACAAAATGAGTTGGTGATGTTAACTGGGAATCAAAATGTTCATATATGGACAGATTGGATAGGATATGAGGGCTGACTGGGTCCACATGGATGGGGCAACAGTATTAATGAATGAGAAGCCATTTTTGTTTTCTGTCTGGTTTTCCAATACAGAGAATCACAAAATCACATACAAAGGTGATCAGCATATAACTCAGGTAGACATCTTCTTAGCAAGGAAAGGGCATTGGGGTAAGATGAGAGATTGAAAAATCACCCTCAGGGAAATAGCTGGCCTCCAGCATATACCAAAAGTGGCCACAGTCAGCTGCAAGCAGTGGTCAGACAAAGCTGTAAGGCCAATAAAGAATATACTGAAGAACTGGAAGTTGACTGGAGCAAAAGAACATAAGTTAAAGGAAATACTCAAGGCTCTAGTACCTCAGGAAGAAGACTAAATAAATGGAGCTGAAGAAGAGTAGCATATCAAAACAGCATGTATGAAGACAATAGACAGATATGTGGCTAAGCTAGGTATGGAAATCAGATACTTAGGGAAAGCTGGTGATGGCTTGCAAAAGTCCAGTACGTTATCATAAAAAATAAGGAGACCAGGAAGACATGGGAGATAGAAAAGAAGGATAAGGCCAAGAAGGAATGCTGGTTGGCTAACAAAGAGGCTGAGAGAGCAGTCACAGGGGCAAAGAACAAGGAGTCAGAGTAACTGTACCAATTTCTGGAAAGTGACTCATCAGTTAACAATGAAACTCTATTAGGTTGCAAGCCAATAAGAGAAAGACAGAGGAGATAGTCAAACACCATTAATAAGGGATGCCCGCAACAATCTGCTCACCAGTTCAGAGAAGATTAAAGATACTTCAAAGAAGCTTCCAAATAAAGAAAACCTTACAGAAGCTGTACTGCCCCAGACACAGCCTACAATGAAAGAGGAAGAGCAGCCACCCACCCTAGAAGAAGTAAAAAGAGCGCTAAGGGAAATGAAGACAGGGAAAGCAGCAGGGTCAGGTGAGGTCATGGCAGATACGATGAGATACTGGGTGTATTTGGGGAGAAATGGCTCCTGAGGGTGCTCATCATGGCACAGACAGAAAGGCATATGCTAGATGTCTAGATAATAAGCAGTCTGGTGCCAGTCTGCAAGAGCAAAGGGAAGCATTCACAACTGTGGACAGCACAGAGGTGTTAAAGTCCTGTCAAATTACATGAAAGATTCAGAAACAAGATGCAGCATAACCAACTCAGTGTTTGTACTGAGACAGACAGTGGAGAAGAAGCTGTAGATGGGGAAACAGTTAAAGTAGGCATTCCTGGACTTGTAGAATTCCTGTCACAAGTTACCAAGAAATCTGTTTTAGACAGTCTTATGATGGTTTAAAGTTCCAAGTACATTGGTAGACTTAGTGCTGGCCATGTAGAAGGACCCAATGACACATGTAAGAATAGTGCTTGGACTCACAGATGGGCTCCTAGTAAGAGTGTTGCTCATCAGGGTCAGGTCTGAGCCCTCTGCTGTTCATACTGGTGATGGACTGCATTAACAAACAGGTTGGAGGGGACAGATCAACAAAGCTATTGTATGCATACAATATGGCATTACAAGCAGACTCTGAATAGGAATGCCAACAAATGATAAGGAACTGGAATGCAAACTGAAAGCACATAATATGAAACTGAGTACAAATCAAGACAGTGGTCATTGTAGAAAATGAGGGAAATCTGAACTTGAACACTGAGATTTAAGAGAAAATAGTGAAACAGATTAACATCTTCAAGTATCTGGGAAGATATGGTTGAGGAAAAAGGAAGTCTGAATAAGGAGGTCAAACCTGAATCAGAGGTGCTGCAGTACAGAACAGTGGTGTGACCAAGTGTTTCTGTATGGCAAGGACACCTGGGTAAGGAAGGTAGTGCCGCTGAGGAAGCCTGAGGTAACGGAGAGGAAGTACTTGAGATGGATGCTGGGATAGACACTGTGAAACAGCCAAAGAAATAAGACAACAGAATAGAGGCTAAAGTAGGCCAGGTTACAGAGAAGGATACGGACAACAGATTACAGTGGTCTGGTTATATGTGCAGTAAACAGAAGACAAGAGAAGACGAAGACTTCCAGCCAAGAGATGGATGGATTATGTGAGAGAAGACCTGCAACAATCAGACATGACTGATGAAGAAAGGAATTGACAGATGTGGTGACAGATGACACAACACCAAGACCCCATGTAATTATGCAAAAAAAAGCGGTTTGAAGATGATGATGATAATAATAACATAGGCTTCTTAAAGAACAGAGATCACAAGGACCTTCTTTAACAAAAATGGAAAGACTCCAGAAATCATAGAAAAAATGTTGATCTTTGATTTAATTGATCTCAAAACCCCAAGGCGAGCCATAAATAGGAAATAAAGATGTGGGCCGAGCCCATAGTCTGTTTCCTGCAAACTCGCAGACAAGGAATACAGAGTAGCCCAGTAGATGAAACTCTGAATAAAGCCATCAAAACAGCTTTGTAGTCCACAAGGAAGCCCTTCTCTTAATGCTTATTTGCATTACTGACAGCCTGGTAGTTTAGCACAGAAGATTAAGACTACAAAAAGGTAACCACTTAGCTAAGTTTTCATCTTTGTGGTTATGGAGGACTCCCCACCATAAGGAACAAGGGTCTCAAGTCCAACACGGGAAGCTTGATAATAGGCAGGCAGAGGGACAAAAACATCTTAAAAAAACTGTTAAGCTGTCAAGTGGTGCACAGAATAACAGACAGCTGCTGTTCTCCCAGGAATCAAGAACACAATCTTTTCCAGTATCTCACCAAATGGCAGCACTTACCTTTTGATACAGGTTCAAAGGTACAAAAACTCCTAAAGGGATGTCTGGCCTGTTGCATGGAACAAATGGACACAAAAACAGCAGTTTCCTAACAAATCACAGAAGCTATGCTGGTTCAATCAAATATTTGCAATAAGTAATTTGCACTGTGTTGCAAATACAGAGCTGAAAATTTCAAACAGGTTAACCAACAGCTTCACAACAATTAAACAATACATCATCTGAACTCGACCAACTGAATGCCAACACGGCCAAAAGTAGTCATCAGATGTTCCCAAGAAAAATACAGTGGTCAACAAACTGCAACTCACCCACAACAGGATCGCATTAATCAGAATTCTACTTGGCCCAATATAGTAACAGATATCCTCTATTAGGATAAACAGTCAGTCTGGGTGCCAATTATCAGGATAAGAAGCGAAGATGGACACAAATCTACTTCTCAAACTTGAATAATTCCATTGCGCATCACCAAAATTTGAAAAGCTAACAAAATTAAATGCAGGCAGGCCAAAGGATTCATGACATTTGCCTTTAGTTCATACTGTTACTGCCAGCAACTCTGTAGGTGAAGTAAACAGACAGAGATCATACTTGTAAATGCTGAGTCATACCAGTGATCTGAGGCACTAAATCAAACTTCATTGGGCATAAACATTCAAAGATAAAAGATAGCAAAGTTCATCTGCAATAACTTAGAATATTTAGAAACATAAAATAAGTCTTAAGAAAATGTTGATTTTGTTCAAAATTCTGGCCTTCATACGTAGTGGTTATCATCTTGTCTTCCAGTTATCATATTTAAGTGAAGCATGTCTCAGAGAGAGTGGTAATGTAATGTGGTGGCTGGTGGGTTTCTTGAACATTATTTCTCTCGTAATACAGTGACTGTGGTAATATTCTTCTAGACTGAAAGATTAAGATCAAAGTAGTTGTTAAGCTTGCATCTTCTACTGATGTCACTGCAGAAAACAATGTCCATAAGAAGTTGAACTGCTAGTCAATAGTCATGCAGCACATCATTTGCACTGAACTGCATCTACAGTTCCTGTGATCATAGGTGCTGGACACTGTTTAACACTACCACTGAGCACTAATCTCCGGGCAGCACACTACTTGTCATGAAGAAACATGCTGCTGGTCATGTGTGTGGTTTAGCAGAAATACTGCTTGATCATAGTCTAGGTGTCCATAATAATAGCAGAGGCTACTGATGGGATCTGGCTGAAGTTTAATGTAGAATAACGCAGACTAGGGGCAGGGCTGTAACACAAGTTTCAGAAGATAATAAAGGCTGTGGCAGTAGGGAGCATATTTAGAAAGGATTCATTTTTGAAATCAGTTGCTGATTTATTGTAATGGACTCCACTGCAGCTAAACAAGGTACACGTAAATGAAGCTTCAAACAGAAGAAAACAACTGGTCAAACTTTCTGTAGTGTACTGTAAAGAAACAAAAGCATTTTTTTTCAGGGGAGCAAGCTATCCCCCACCCACCCTTGTGTATGGATTTGCCCCCACAGCCCCCTTAAAACTTTATGGTCAAACAGCCATAGAGAAAAACGAAAAGCCAAAAACTGTGAATCACTACTTGTAATCAAATAAAACCAGTGTCAGCAGTGCTAATCATTGTAAAACCATACCCACTTAATTTTAGATCAGGGAAGTGTACTTGGAAAATTGAAATCTCATCCAGTTTATAATCGACCAAGGGTAAGAAAGCTGTTTTAATGTTATCTTACAATTTTTTTTTAAATCAAGCTCCAAGGTAGAGACTGATGACAAAATTAACAGTAGACAGTGAATAAATTGTTCTTAAATGGTTTTACTGGGGTTAGATTTATTACATTACAGAGTTTTTTTTCTGAGTTTGCATTGACTACTTATAAGTTTTCATTCATATTTTAAAAGCTACTTTGCATTTTTTTGTTGTTGTTCTTGTTAACTGTCAGCTTTAACTCACCATGCATTACAGTTTGCTCCCATGTGATGGTAGTTTTTCTCTTTCAGTAAAACTGTGCAATTCAGACTTTGTATCATGGTCACATGTGGTACATTACTATGTCTCATTACTATATGTGCCATTGTGTCTTTTCTGAGCACTGGTCTATTTTCTGACAAAAGAATGATTATTAAAATAGATCTAGTTTAAAAACTAATTTAAAGGTGCAACCTTCTTTTATATCTTAACCAATTACTGCTTGTTTTTATATGTTTTCATACTGGATTACTTCATTATCATTTGAAGACATTGTCTTGATACAAGCAAACATTTTCTTGAAATCCACAATCATTAGGGCTATTCTGGATTACAAACATTTATCAGAGTCCTTGCTTACTTGATTGCAATTCTTTGATCTGCATTTGAATGAGGTTGTGCCTTTTATCAGTGTTAGAAAGTCTGGCATTGTTTTGCAGTAATATCCATTTATTGTTAAGTGCTCTGCATAACTAAAATTTTGATTGCGAGAACAGTTTGTCCTACTAATAACAAAGATATAACACATGAACTGTAGTGAAAAGAAACAGTGCACTGTAATTTTAGTTCTTTTAGGTTTCTCCTGAAACTGAATCCAGTAGTAACTGTATCTAGTTCATGCGTGCCACCTGTTCTTTTTAATGAAACTTAGTAACCACCAGATGGTTGCTAATTCAAATGTGTTATATAGTCATGCTACAACATAAAAGGGAGTTGCAATACAGAATCATAGAATGGAAGTCTTAATCCTGCCTCATTCTTATAATTCATATGGTTAAAATGAGTTTTAATAGATGTAAAATATAAAGTTACTAACTTGGAAGAAATGCTGAATGACATACTGTTTTTGGGAACAACAATTTTTCCCAGTACTGACACACAGTTTAAACTTGCTGAATCTACAAATTTTGCAACAAGACTGGCAGTATATCACCTTAAAAATGTAACTCCAAACCCAGAAAAGTTGTGTAAGTCTGTGGCACCGATGATTTGTGCCCTGAGTATTGTCCAGATAACCTGTGCTTTACTAGTGGCTAAGGTGCTGGATGTGCTTGGGAGGAGGGTTGGGAGTGGCTTGCCTATCCTGGGATGTAGATGGTGGTCAGGCTGCCAAAGTACTGGCATCTACTGGAGATAGACGAATATGGAATGAAAGGCCATGGAAGTGCACTTGACTCTGCCAAACAAGACACAGTAGGTAGATACAAATGCTGTAACAACAAAGTAAAGGAGCTCTCTGCAGCCACTCGCAAAGTCCAAATACATGCTGATAACTTAACGTATAAGAAGTTTGTTAAAAACAAACAACGTTTTCGTCTCTCCACTCGAGTAACTTCGTCAGAAGATAAAACATTACAAGGTGTAGTGATATTTAAAAAGTCCGCTTAAAAGTAACGTGGTTATTCTAACCAATCAGCTTATTTCTTTAATGAAAGAAAAAGTTTTTTTAAAATAATTAAATGGGATTAAAATGGATGAATTTAAAGCAACACAGGTTAAAATATCAAAACATTCAATCAATAACCAAGTGAGAACCAAAATTAAAATAGAATAATGTATGTGTGCAGTATGCTAGAAACAAGTACCGTCTATAACATTTTACTGTTAACTCTTTGTTGACATTAGGTAGTAGTGTGCAAGATGAACCAACATATATGAAGTTATATGTATACAGAATAAATATGTAAACATATAAAAAATTTTGACTCTGCGAAACCACATTCATGTGGCACTGTTTGTGGGTCATGTTCCTAGTGGAAGGCATTGTAGACCACACTCCTACTGTGCATTCATATGTCTCAATATCTTTGTGACATGCTTACTCAGAACAGGATCACACCTAACTTCATGGCCCCATATCAGAAAAGGAGAAGAAATACTTCTATAGTTTTTTTATCTAAAAAAGATTTTCACATATTTTTAAAATAAATAAATTGCATAATAGCAATGCATCATGTTGCAATGGGAGTAAATATGGTCAGCCATTTTTAAAGATACCACCTGCACTACATGTTAAAACTGGCATCTATGTGATTCATTGACAGAATTGCATGGATATCCTACCTCCTATCTCCCCATAAACCTCCAAAGCTTTCACCTCTATCCACATTTTCAAAATCCATACCACTAATATTTTCTTCTACCAACTCTAGGCATAGACCAAATCATCCTCCACCCCCAACACCCACACCACTACTTACCAGTTATAGCCCATCCTCACAAACATACTTTGCTAATAAACATGCTACTAGAATGATCCAGCAGCTACTACAGTCTCATTCAAAATGTCTTATTCACACGTTCACAAATCCTATTACACACCACCTAGTAATTCCACCACTGTGAAGTAACTACCGCATCTCATACTCCAATCCAGAACACAACTTTCTTATGCAACCACTATTAACTATTCTTATTCTAGTCATGTACATTACAGCCTTAGAATCCCATATATGGCTCTTAAATTCCCTTCCACAAACCCTCAATCACATCAATCCTTTATAATATCACATTTTTCAATTATATCTCCTGAAGTGTTTCCACGTTCATTACTAAACACAAATACCTTTAAACACATAAGATCCAGTAAAGCGTCATAATCCATTCAGCTACATACACTACAAAAGCCTAAGTATTTCTGCACAAATCTGCATATTATAACTGCACTTCTCCAAAGAGGTGACACCCACACCAACCCTAGCCCACATAGTACTACTCGACCAAAATTACCCCTCCATCTCATAACAATACAACTCCTTTCGCAAACCACAAATCAGATCAAACTCTGTTTCTTCTAAACATAAACTTTCAAAGCACAAGTAACAAAACCCAATACCTCCATAGATACCTCTCACATTATAACCCTGACATAATTACTGCAGCTGAAACCTGGCTAAGGCCAGAAATAACTAGTAATGAAATAATCCCCCCCAACCCAATACAACATAATCCAAACAGACAGACTAGCAAAAAAAGGAGGTGGAACAGCAATAATTTTTAAGAACACCCTAGAACTAACTCAACGCACTCAAAATACCCCAAAATTTCATAACACCACAGGAAATAAGTTAGTTACAGTTGAAGAATTTCTACAGTGTATACATGATAATATAACTATAGAGTCTATAATCTTAGGTGATGTAAACATTGATTGGAAACAAATAACCAATATTGTACCTGACTTAAACTTATTTGGGTTCTCACAACTAATAAACTTTACTACCAGGACACACAAAAAAACAAGAAAAGAAAACACACAGGATTGGATTCTTACAAATAAGCCTCACAACATCAGTGACATTGGAACTTTACCAGATTATTATTAGTGACCATCTACCCACCTATGCTATTAGACAGCAGCTAAACATTCAGAGAGTAGTAACATACAAACAAGTCCAAAACCTGCGTAATTTCAACCCCAAACTCTTTACAACAATCCTGAAGCAATATAAGTGGAACTGCCTAAAACCTTACCACTACATGAAGTTATCCATATCTTCCTTACCATACTGCACAAACAAGCCCCAGTCAGTAATAAAAGAGTTAAATCCATCCCAGGACCCTGGCTAACAAAGACTACCCTAGAAACTATTGACAAAAACAGACAGTGCCTGGAAAACATATACAAAAAATAAAACCCAAACAACCCTACAAAATTATGGATATCTCAGAAATCTCACAAAAAATACAAAATAAATAAATAAATAAAAAGAAAAAAAAGAAAGAAAACCCCAGATACTTAGTAACAAAAAGTATATTTTACTGACCTACAAAATTCTAACCAAAATAATCCCAAACTTTTCTGGCAGCCCTTAAAATCTCTGCTCAAACCTGGAAGACCCCCCCCCCCCCACACACACACAACTAGCCACCCAGATAATACAGCAACTCAATTCAACACCCACTTTGTAAACTCTGTTTTGGCTCAAGCAAAACTCATTACCCCTCACTATTCTGCAAACCTATACCAACAACAAGATACTCTTTAAACTGGATATTGTCCCACTTCACGAATAAGCAAATGCTAGTAAAACTGAAACCAGCCACCTTGGTTGCTGACAATTTACCAGCTGAGCTCCTAAAAGTAGAAACAGAGGCTATAGCACTCCCTGTCTCAATACTAATTAACAGATCCAGACAATAGAAAAAAAACACCAAAAAAGAAGAAATAGATACATTTTGGAGAAATGTCTATGAAGATCCTGTGGAACATAAAGATACTGAATGGATAGAAGAAGTAAAAGAAAGAATAAGAAGTTTAAAGGTACCGGATATGAAATGAGATGAAGTAACACCAAGAGAAAGTGAAACAAAGTTAAGAAAAGCCTCTAAGTGGAAAACCCCAGGCCCAGATTCTGGTTAAAAGTATTAACATCTTTGCACAAAGATTTAGACATGAATAAGAACTATTTATATGCGCACCCCAAACAGACACCAACCTGGCTAACAACAGGAAAAACAATGCTCCTACTTAAGAGTGAACCTGCAAGTTACCCTAAAATTATAGACCAATAACTTGCCTTCCAACTATGTATAAACTATACACTGGAATTGATGCCGACAGAGTTTATAGTCATTTAGAAGAAAACTCAATTATGGCAATAGAACAAAAGGGCAATAAAAGAAAGTCATATGGAACAAAGGATCATTTGTTGTTCAATAAAGTCATAGTGGAGAACTGTAAAAAGGGGAAGAATTTAAGTATGGCATGGATTGACAACAAAAAAGCATTTGATAGTATCCCACATTCATGGATAAAAAAGTGCTTAAAAATATATAAGATACACCCTATACTGATCCACTACATTACAGTGACCATGAAACAGTGTTAGACCACTTTGCAATTAAGCCATGATAAAGGACAAATTATTATTCTAGGGATAAAAATTCAAATGGGTATATTCCAGGGTGACTCTCTGTCGCCACTGCTATTCCGTCTTGCCCTTAACCCATTAAGCTGTTTACTTAACAAAACTGTATAGCTCATCAGATGAGGTACTGAAAGCACAATTGCAAGTTGCCAAAACTTTTTTCAGATGATATAAAAATTTCATTTGGTGTTGATAAATGTGCAAAAGCAACCTTTAAAGCAGGAAAACTGCAGTACCAAGAAAACATCAGTTTGGGACAAGAATGTGATATAAAATAACTTGAACAGGAGGGAGTGTATAAGTATTTAGGAAATGATGAAGGATCAACAATAAAACATGAACAAATGCAAATAAAACTTAGTAAGGAATATTTACTTAAGACTTAAACTAATCCTGAAAAAACAGTGTTGACATCTAGGAACAAAATCCAGACTATAGATCGGTTTACTACTGAAACCTGAAATCTGCATGGGTCGAACAGTCACATGGTTGACCCAAAATCCTGAATCTGGAACAGTAATATTCCAGCCAGGTCAAAACTGAATGTATATACACCTGTAGTTTGATGTATTCAACATAGCAGTAGATGATGTTAGTCACCCATGCTATGCAGCTTTACACACCATGGCATGCCATAGTCAACGGTACATGTGTTTTACTATTTTGCAAGGGGGCCAGCCCCCTGCATCCCACCATGTAGGGGGTTGTGCCCCCCATACCTCCTGCAACTTATATATAGCAACTCTGAGATCGCACTACAGTGAGAAAATGGGCTAATTCCCTGTTCCTCACTGAACCATGATCTCTGTGCACAATGCCAAACTCAGATACTCGAACTACACTACCCATTTGCTGTAGTGTAGTCAATGTATTTTGATTTGACATTCTGTCCATTGGAAAACTGCCTTTTGACCACTTGCCAGTTGACAGCAGTGACTCTGTGTATTTAATTGCAAACCCTATAAATCAATTTGCTCTTCCCGTCCTAACTTACAGTTTTGGAGTGAATGACTGGCCCCAAAACGTGCTGGATAGATTAGATAGGAAAACAATAAGGATGCTTCATGCTCACCAAATGATTTATAAAAATCAGTACATACCAAGTTTATATATTCCCCTGTTCCAAAGGAGGCATGGGCCTCCTTGAAATTGATTGCATGTATAGATCTGCAATCATTGACTCCACACATATCTGTTGACCTCACAAGACCCAAATGTAGTGAAAGTTTTGAAACATGAGGAGAAGTAATCTAAAATGACATCTCTGCTTAGTCTAGCAGAAGCATATTAGCGTAAAAAAAAATGGAAATCAATCCAGAAGTAGATAAAATTCAGGTAGCAACTGAATGTGCCAAAAAACAAAAGAAAGAATATAAGATGAAGGACCAGATGAGAAGGCAAGAGATGTGGGAAATGCATAAATATATTTGCAAGTATAGAAAATTTCCAGAAGAACCTTGTGTTGATCAGGAATGAACACAGGAATGGTTAAGGAGAGGTGAATTTAAGCCAAGATATGAAAGGTTAATATTGGCGGCACAAGATAGTGGGCTATGTACATGTTGGTTTACAAAGTCCATTGAACATGTGGGAGAAACAGACAAATGTAGGTTTTGTAACACAGAACTGGAAACAGTTGCACACCCCATTGCTGGTTGTGACATACTAATGGCAGAAGCACTGTATACTGAAAGGCATAATAATGTGACGAGACTGTTGCACTAGAGATTGCGCAAACATTATAGTACTGAAGGGGCTGAAAAACACTGGAAACATAAGCCACAAAGCATCACAGAAAATGTATTTTTATTTATTTATTATTTTACATTTGTTTACTGGGCTAGTCCAACTGGATATATTTCCATTTTCAGCAGAGGCCCGGGGAGAAAAGCTCCACATTGAAGTTAATACAAACAAGTCATTTACATAAAGAAAGTAAGTAGTTAGTAAAATACCAACAGAAATAAGGTTTAATCTAGATTATAGCAGTTGAAAATATATATTAAGAAGGACACTTACTCTAATTTTCTTTACAGTACAAGATAGGGGAGTTATACCTTAGTAAAACATTCATGAAGAGTCTAATTAATTAAGTAAGTATAAACCATAGAGAGTTCTATATAAATTCATAACAGAGGCTAATTAACAAGGGTGATTTAGAGAATGTCTACTCAAGGAGAGTGAGTAGAAAGAGGTGAGAGAGGGTGATTCAGAGAACAGTAATTAGTAGAATCATAAGATTAGTCAGGATTGATGCATGGGCATAGCCAGAGTGTTTTTAGATGTTGTTTGAGCTTTTGTTTAAAGAGGAAGGGCGACGAGGTAGAAGTTAGAGTGGTTGGTAGAAGATTCCAGTATTTACCTATGGTGTTGGAGAAAAGTGAGTCACCTGCTATGTTATTGGACTTTCTTAACTTCACAAGAAGTTTATTAGAGGAGCGTAAAGAATTTAGGTTAGAATAGGGAGAAATAAGGTCAGAAAGTATAGGAGTATTTTTTGGTTGGTAAAATATCCTATGAACAAAGGCAAGTTGGGAGAGTAATAGTGTATTTTTTAGTTCTAGCCAGTCTAGTTGTTGTAGATTCTGACAGTGGTGAGTTCTAAATGGGTTTCCGGTGGCAAATCTAGCAATGCTATAGTATGCATTTGCTAGTTTAGTGAGGTTATTTTTCTTTAGGTTAGTGTATATGGATGAAGCATAAAGAAGAGTAGAAATAACATGAGAGTGAGCAAGTGTGATTTTGGCCTGTGGAGTTAAAAAGGTTTTAATTCTTTATAAGGAGCCGAGTTTTCTATTTACGGTTTTAATAGTGTTATTAATGTGATTATCAAAAGTGAGGTTATTGTCAATTATAATACCTAATAGCTTAGTGGTAGAGTCAGGGGCTATATGTGTGCCATTGTTGGAAGTAATAGAGAAGTCTATGAGGGGAGACTTAATATTAGGCCTAAAGAGCAGGAGTTTGGTTTTATTGGCATTCAAAAGGAGGTAGCGTTTCAAGAACCATGCCTCAACTGCGCTAAATACATTCTGTGTTAGGGTTTGTTGTTCAGGGGAAGTGTTAGCAGAGCATATGAGTGTTGAGTCATCTGCATATTGAATACATGTAGCTTGAGGTATTGCTGCATGTAAGTCATTTATGAATAAAGAGAAGAGGAGAGGTCCTAGGATGGACCCCTGTGGGACTCCAAGAGAGACTGGTAGAAGGGATGAAAGAGTATTATCCCAGAGAACTGCCTGTTGCCTGTTATTAAGGTAGGAAGTGAACCATTGAATAGCTTTAGTATCTAGAGAGAGGGATTCAAGGGTTTTTATGAGCATATTATGGTTTACCATGTCAAAGGCTTTTGACAGGTCTATAAAGAGTGCTGATGACAGAATTCTATTATTGCGGTTTCTATTTATACACTCGGTAAATGATAGGAGAGCTGTTGTAGTACTATGACATGGCCTAAAGCCATGTTGGCAGTTGGCTAGTAAGTTATATTGAGTTAAGTGGTGCATTAGCTGATGATGAATACATTTCTCCATAATTTTTGCTAAGGGTGATAAGAGTGCAATAGGCCTATAGTTAGAATAGTCATTTGAGCTACCTCCTTTATGTAAAGGAATTATGTGGGAAATTTTCCAGATAGCAGGGATGGTACCTTCACTGATGGTTCTATTTATAAGGAGAGATATGGTATAAGCAACTTCTTCAGCTGCTTTTTGAAGGTATTCAGATGGTAACTGATCTGCAGATGGGGTACAAGGTTTGAGTTTTTGGATGAGTTTTAGGATGTAAGAAGTAGAGATGGGTTGTAGTTGGAATATAGGGAGATTAGTAGATGTACCAGTAGGAAGGTTAGATTTGTCTATTGTGAGATGACTTGCTAGTGAATTAATAGTGTCTGTGAAAAAGGAGTTGAAGGCATTGGCAGTTTGATGTGAGGTATTCTTTTCGGGCCTTGAAGGTGAAGGTGTACTAGAGTGGCCTGGGTGTAGGAGTGAATTTAGGGTTGACCAGAACCTTTTGGGGTTGTTATGATGAGTTTGCTGTAGTTTACAGTAGTAGTTCTTTTTATCTGTAAAAACAGATTTTTTAGTGCTATTTCTTAACTGTCTAAAGGCTTGTTGGTCTGAAGTTGTTTTTGTACTTCTCCATTTAGCCCAAGATTTATTCCTAAGTAGTATTTTTTGTTTTGTCTCTTTGGACAGCCAGGGGGCAGGTTTAGATTTAACTCTGATAGATCGTTTTGGAGCATGTTGGTCAAGGATTGATAGGAATTTGGTATTGAAATATGCAATGGCATCTTCTAGGGTTAGGGTTTTTAGAAGATTCCAGTTACAGGCTTTTAGTTCAGTTTGGAATAATAATGGGTTGAAGTGTTTCTTGCTACGTGAGACCCTGTAGGTAGGGGTGTAATTAATGTCACTCTTTTGTCTTACGATGTAAGTTAAGGAATGATCACTTACATCATCTGGCAAAGTTCCTATTGTATATGTTTGTTGCTGATGAAGTCTACATTACATGGGATCAGCCATTATCAATAGTTCAAAAGACAGATGCTAGAAAACAAGATACAGTGGTCCATGAAAAGAAGACAAAAGTAGCATTGATCACTGAAATTGCCAATCCCAGTGACTACAGTGTCTTGCATACAGACAGACACAAAGTCTTAAAATATCATGATTTGCAGGCAGAAATGAAAGCAATGTGGAAGAATGATACCCAGACAGTTCCCATAGTAGTAGGAACAATGGGTCTTATAAAAAAGAATCTACAATCATATTTAGATGTTTTACCAATTCATGTAACCCCCATACAAATTGCAGAAGGAATCATTACTGGGCACATTGGGGGTGCTGCAAATAGCACTTCTGGCTGACATCAAAGATTGAAACAATACTCATTTAATGAACTTTAATTGTACTTTGACTTAGGAATGAGGTCCATTCCTGTCATGGTATTAGAAACCCAAAAGACTTGGAGAAATTAAAAAAGGAAGAAATACATCTAACATCTGTAAATAATCTTACATTATACCTCTCCTTGCCCAGTTGCTATTCTCCCATTCCTGTTCAAGATACTAGAAAAATCTATTCAAACCCACTACTCAAATACCTCACCAGCAGCTTCACTACTGCTCTTCTATTCTTCACAAATACAGTTAATCACCTTAGAAGCAATGGAAAGTTAGTCTCACCAGTCTTCCTGGACTTGTCAAAAGTATTCAGTACAGCAGTACACCAAAAACTCCTCCAGGAGCTAGCCTCTCTGGGACTCAATACTCCATCATTAACCTGGTTCCACAGCTACTTATCTAATAGGAAACAAGCCACGAAATTGTATCAACATTACTCTGATTTCCTCCTAGTAACAGTTGGTGTCCTTCAGGGATCAATTTTAGCCCCCCTGCTCTTCAATATCTTTATCAATAACCTCTACTCTGCCACTAAACAAGCTACCCTGGTACAATACACATGATGCTACGCTCATCTGCTCAGCCCAGACACTAACCCCCCCAAAGAACAATACCCAACAGACCTTTCTAGCCATTGAATCCTGGCTAGATAGCTCAGACTTTCTCCTAAATGCTAAAAAAAAAAAAAAAAAAAAAAAAAACACTGATGCTTTTCACCCCTAAAAACTACTCTGATAAAAAACATAAAAAAACAATAATTCTATATGCTATCTGTGAATAAAACTGAAATAGAATGTGTAAAGCATGCCAAACTCCTTGGGGTATTACTCAATGATAGTCTCAGATATGACCAACACCTACTACTAGCCATCAAAAACTACAAACTGGAAACTGGGATCCCTCTATAGAGCTAAAAAATTTCTTACTGATCAATTCAGGAAAACCACACCACTAAAATTCATAGTCCCCTCCCTTCCCTATGCCTCTCCCATCTTTACAAGCATTTACACAACCATAAAAAAGAAACTAGAGATGTCCTATAACAAAATCATAAAATTTGCATCCAGTCAAGCCCACAGCTCACCACTGCACAGCTCTAAGAAGACTTAACTGGTTCGAACTTACAAACTACTTGTACTTCTCTCAACTTACCACAGCCCATAAACTAATACACTCTCCAGAAAACTGCCCAGCTCTAAGAGGAATACTACAACCCCAAACCATAACTGAGTCATATGATTCAACAATAAAGCTCTGCTACCATCACAATAACAGCACAGGTGAGTCATTATACTCTAACAAGGTTGCAGAAGCTAGAACTAAATATCCCCTGAAATAAGACAAACATAATCAATGCGAAAAATAGCTTTAAGGTGTCACTGACTGAAGAAACACCCAATTAACAACTGGTTGTGCTCTTACACTACTACTACTCCAGGATAAACTCTCACAACTCTCACTCATCCCTCCTTATAATTACACTATAAATGCTATATTTCTTAAACATACATACAAGTTCTTTTTTACACTAATATAATTACAATAATACCCAAACAGGCCTCTACTACTTTCTGTCATGCTATTATATGCTTTCTATTCTAGCCTATAACCCACTTCTCCCCATAAGAGTTTTTCTTCCAGGTAACCACTGATAAATCTATTTCTTTCATACATGCTTTTACCTTCTATCTCACTCTCTACATATACAGAATCCTGCTAGAATTCTTCTTTCTTTAAATACATCCTCCAATTTAAAATGGAAATCAATAAGTCAGGGCTAGCTCCGGTGTCCAAGCTCATATCTGCGTTCTGTAGATCGTCCTTAGAAGGACATATTTATTTGTTTATTAGGCTAGCAATCCTTTTCAGTTAACTTAGCAACGTTATTAAAGTCCTGTGAATCATCCTTAAAAGGATGTGGGTACTGCCTGGAAATAATATAGGTTTAAATACAGGGTTCAATGAATCAAAAAATCCATTCTTAAAAGGGCTTGCTATTGCTTTCTTTAAGTGATTCCATTCTGTTCTCAAAAAGCAGAAGTCAGAGGTCGTTAAATAAAGACTGGAGACCTTAGTTCTTCTTAGTGGACTTACTGGCAGATGAGCACTTTGTTTTGTCAATGAAATTACATCAGTATTGCACTACTATTTATTACACAAGAAAATAGTAAAGAGTAGGCGTATGGTGGGAGTGGTTGCCACTGGTGAGGTCATTGGTCAGGGCCATAAAATTTGAGAACCAACTGTATTTTCCCTTTCTGTTACAATGTGGTAGCCTGAAAAAAAGTACAAAAACATTTTTTGTTGATCCAGAATCCAGAGTATATCATCTTATTAGTGAGTACATTTATGAGCAGCCACTCAGTCATCCAGACTGTCTTATTATAAGGGTTGCCAAGGAAACACTCTACTTGATAAATAAAGGCAGTCTATTCCAGAAATGGGGGATACACTGGATTAGGTATCTGTCTCTCCATCTATTGCAGCTGATGTGATAGTGTAGGTTTAGGTCTCTAGAAAGGATGTTTGCTTTACTAATTGTTCTAGTTAGTTGAGGGTGTTCAAATGTGTTGGGTCATGCAGAGCATGGAAAGCTAAGCAAACATTACGTTTCGGGAGTCTGTATGACACTGAGTAAAGGGACAGAGATTTTGGTGTATCAGAATAACTGTAGGAACTTAGTCCTGAAAGGTTTTGGTGAGGAGATGCTGAGATCTCTCAAGCTGCTTTATGTGCTTGCTGAGGTACACACCAAACATTGCATTATATTCCGTGATGGGTCTAATAAGGGATGAATAAAGTTGGACTAGAACTTCTTTGAACCTTGTTGAGATGCCACAAAGGATAAGCTGTGTAAGGTAGAAGGATTTTCTAACCACAACAGAGATGTGGTGGTAACCGGAGAATGTGTTATCTACATATGTACACATGTCTGTGATAACTGTGTCAATTTAAGTGGAATGTCATATATAGCAAGCACTGATGCTACATTTACAGAAGGAAACTATGCTGCATTTCTTGGTGTTGAGGATATGCCCATGATTAATACAGCAATAATTTGTTTGGTCCAGCCTTGCTGGAGAATTTGAGTATCAGAATGGGATTTGATGACTGCCCCCAGTTTGTACTGGTTAGCCATAGTCCGTTGATATTGGCTTTTATGTCACAGAAATACATACCAAAGAAGAGATGACCCAGGACAGAACCTTGTGTAACACCACTGCAGACATTTTTCTGTCTAGAGTCAATAAGCCCCCAGTCTTGACAGTATGGGTTCTCCCTTTTTTAATTTCTTCATATCTTTTGGGTTTCTAATATCATGACAGGAATGGACCCCATTCCTAAGTCAAAGTATGATTAAAGTTCATGAAATTAGTATTGTTTCAGTCCTTAATATTAGCCAGAATTGCTCTTCACAGCACCCACAATGTGCCCAGTAATGACTCCTTCTGAAATTCATACAGGGTTACATGTATTAGTAACATATTTAAATATGATTGTAGATTCTTTTTTATAAGAGCCATTGCTCCCACTTTGATTTGAACTGTCTGGGTATCTTTCTTCCACATTGCTCTTGTTTCTGCCTGCAAATCCTGACATTTTATGACTTTGTGTCTGTCTGTATGCAAGACACTGTAGTCACTGGGTGTAGCGATTTCAATGATCAATGCTACTTTTGTCTTCTTTTCATGGACCACTATATCTGGTTTTCTTGCATACAGAGAGAAGATCAAATGCCTTTCTAGTATACAGGGTTGAAAGATGTGAATATTTTTTATTCTTGCTTACAATAAAGATGTAATCTTTTCGGTTTTTGAATGTGACTGACATGCAAAGACTGGAAAATAATCAGTAGAAGTAATAGCTATCATCCCAACAATAGGTACAATGTTATGAGCAAATACAGCTATTCAGTCTAAAATACACCACTACTTGTTATGTTATTTGTCAATCTTAGCAATAAGGCATTTAACTGAGCTAAGTCATATAGCTGGATTGATGGGTGAGAGTATGAATAAAAGGATATACTGATACTTCCATCAATGTTAAGTCACATAAATCTAATAGTAGTTCATTCTTTATGTTAGTAGTGAATCAACAGGAAGTGACATTAAGTGTGTCCTTAAGTGACTTAATGGAATGTAAATTCCAGCAATAGTTAAATATTTCACTTTTAATTTTTGTAACTGCTCAGAGTCACTCTTGTCAAATAAGGCAGTTTCTTAATATAAAGTGTATAAAAACAAGACAAAAGACTATAGCAACACAGTTAGAGATAGGAATGCATACTGTAGCCAGATGGGAGTTTAGAGTTACTTGTTTGGATTCAGAGTCATGCTTCAGTCATGACAGAAATATCAGGAGCATATTCTTGTAGTCAAGCTTGGCAGGGAGTGACTTTACTACAGAGGCTATGAGCATGTATGTAATCAATTTTCAGAGCATCAGCATAGATGTTGTGCCAGCAAATATCAAAGACCTGATAGCACAACCTTACTTACAAGGGGAATGGGTTCATAGGTTCATAGGTTCATAGGTTCATACTAGGCTATCTGCCCGAGGGCATTTATAAGCCTAGCCCATTGTTTTGTGGCTTACGCCACCCCTTTAGTATGGGGAACTATACCCATTATTTTGCTGTGCCTCTGTCGAGCAGTGACACTGAGGTAATTCCTGGGGTATATCTGCAATCTCCCATCCATTGGTCAAGATTTCTCTTGAACAAGGCCAGCGAGGTGCTCTGCCTCACATGTACCGGGATTTTGTTCCACAGCATAGGGAGTCTTTGGGTGATGAATCTATCCCTCCAGCATGTCCTATTAATAGCCGTGTCGAGGTTTAAGTCTCCGCCCTTGTGGCTCTGATGGATCTAGATTTTTGAGGTGAAGCATATTCATCAAATCTGGGTTTGACATGGCCTTGTATGTTAGGCAAAGGTCACCTCTGAGCAAGCGTAAGCGACTGAATAGAGCTGGAGTTCTTTCAGTCGGGCAGCATAGGACAGATTTTTGAGACCCTTTATCCTTTTGGTGAGGAACTTTGTGGCCTCTCCAGCTGCTGCAAGTGTCGGGTCAGATACATTCCGAATGGGGCATTGTACTCAATCATTGGTCTGATGAGTGATGAGTAAAGGGAGACTATGACCTCCCTTGATCTAGATGAGAATCCCTTCATGATAAGGTGGGCAATGTAGAAGGACTTCCTAACTACTTTAGCTACATGGGTGTCGAATGACAGACTACTATCAACCTGGGTCCCCAGGTCCCTGATAACTTCTTCTGTGCTCAGTGGATTGCCACCTATTTGGTAGCTAGGGGTAACCTTGTTTTTCCCGAAGGGTATGACTATGCATTTTTGGCATTTAACTTTAGGCCGTGGCTCTGGCACCAGTTATCCGCTTCTGTGAGACCCTTCTGAAGGATATCTGTGTCAGATGTGTTTTCTACTATGGCGCCCAGTTTGCAGTCATCTGCAAACTTTGTCAGCCATAACCCTCCTGTGTTTGCTTGTACTTCAGAAAAGTAGATGCCAAACAAGAGTGGGCCCAGGACTGAGCCCTGTGGGACACCACTTGTGACAGGCTTTGAGTCTGACATGGCGCCAGCAACTCTGACCCTGTGGGTTCTGTCACTCAGCCAGTTTGCAACCCATCTTGTGATGTATGGGTTAACATTTAAGCTGATGAGTTTTTCAATGATACCCGAGTGGGGTATTGTATCAAGGCCTTAGCCAGATCGAGGTAGGCTGTATGGACTGCCTTTCCCTCATCAATGGCTTTGGTGACTGTTTCAAAAAGTCAACCAAGTTTAAAAGGCATGATCTGCCTTTGACAAAGCCAAACTGGGTTGGATCCAAAGTCTGCAAATTCCTATGTCTTTATTTATGAGGTCCATTATGATCCTCTCCATGGCTTTGCAGATAAGGCTTGTCAAGCTAATGGGCCGGTAATTTCCAGGGTCTGTGGAGGCACCGCCTTTGTGAAGTGGGACCACAGTTGCAGTGCGCCACTCCTGGGTACGTATCCAGAGGTAAGACTTTGATTAAACAGCTGTCCTAGCTGTGGGTTTAATTCCTCATTGAGTTCATGGAGCACACAGCCGGGGACACCATCGGGTCCCATGGATGCTGTGTTTTTGCTTTGGAGAGAGCAGTTCTCACTTGGGCGCTGGAGATGTTTGGGGGGCTGCACTCATTTGGTATAGATATCTCTCCTTTTGGGGGGGAGAAGTTTGCACTGAACCTGTCAGCCAGTATGTTGGCAATGTCTGTAGGATCAGTAATCTTCACATCATTTTGAACTAGTTCTGAGCATATCTGGGAGTTTCCTCCTAGGTTTCTAACATAGCTAAAGAAGGCCTTATGATTGTCTTTTGAGTCTTTAGCTATTTTTCTCTCGAAATTTGCTTTGGATGATTTTATGAGAGCTCTTAGTTTTTACTTATAGTGATCAAGGGTGTCTTACCTTTTAAGGATTTTGCTCTATCTTGTAGTAGCTTCCTCCTTTTGTTGTAGAGTTTGTTTATGGCTGGGGTCCACCAGACTGGATGCTTGCCTTTGGTACAAAGAGTCTTTGTTTTGCTTGGGATTGCCTTATCCATGCAGTCCTGCAGGTGCTGGTAGAAGGCGTTTGTAAGTGATTCAGCGGCTTGAGTATTGTTTTCCGCCGGCTCGGGGCCTGAAAGGAGACCACACTAGTCTTTAGAAGTGTGAAGTCGGCTTTTGAGAAGTTCTTTACTGTGGTCTTTTTATTTCAGGTGGGGTGGGATGAGGACCTCCAGCGAGATTAGTTTGTGATCTGATCTCACCAGTGAGGGGTATACTTCGATGTTGAACATTGTGCTCCCATGTTCGTGATGATGAGATCAAGTATGTTATCTCCTCTTGTGGGGATGGTGACTAGTTGTTCCATGGCATTTGAGTTTATGAATTCCAGGAACTTTTGGGCTAGGGTGTTTGGGCTTGAGTAGTGTTCCCAGTCTATATTAGGGTAATTGAAGTCACCTAGTATGATGGTGTTTGGTGATACATTTATCCCCTCTAGTGTTTTCAGGAAGGCCATGTGAGTTTCCTGAGTTTGTGAGGGTGGCCTGTAACATGCTACAATTTGCAGAGCAGTCTTGCCTATGGTTAATTGCACCTGGATGGTCTCCGATGCATCGTGCGTTGCCACCAGTCTTGAGGTGTGGGTGTCCTTGATGAATATGGATACCCCCTCCTTTCTTGGTATTGTCCGGATTTTGGGGCGGAACGCATGATATGAGGTAAAACCTGATAGCGCTGGGGTGCTCTCAGGAGCCTTGAACCAGGTTTCTGTCACAGCACAGACATCGATGTTCTCCATACTGAGAAGGGCCTCGAGTGCGTGCATTTTGAGATTTAGACTTCTGGCATTGAGCAGCATTACCCTTAGTTTTTTCCTTTTTGTGTTCTAGGGTGGTAGGTTTAGAATTTGAGCCTTGCCTAAAAAGGCACTATGGGGTGGCAAGAGCCTTTGCCAATATCCGGAATCCCAGGGTGACAGGTGCAAGCCGTCCCTTGCGAAGCAGCGTGGCTTGTCCAGCATGTCATCCCAGGCAGACAGATACTGGATCCCCTTTGAATGACACCAGTGTTTAAGCCAATTGTTAAAGCTGATCATCTTATCTCTGTATTGTGGCATCATTCTTGGTGAAGGTAGGATACTGCTCAAGGTCAGGGTCATACCTGCCTGGGCTACATAATCAGAGAGCTCCTCAATGTCTCTTTTCATGTAGTCCAAGGAGGTGCGTCTCAGGTCGTTTACACCAGTGTGGACAATGACTGAGTCATATTTGTACCTGCTGTTGAGAGACCTGAGTGCTTGCGTTATGTGGCGGATTCTAGCGCCCGACAGGCAGCTTACTGTGACCTTCTCCTTACTCAGTCTGGTGAGCGGGACATCAGTGTGTCTGACTATGGAGTCACCAATGACTAGTGTGTCTGGCATTGTGTTTGGCCTTAAGGGCTGTGACTGTTTGACACTCTGACTGTGAGGTCTATGTGTTGCGGGTGTTGTGTTCTGAGGTGGTGGTTGTTTGGGTGTCTGCTTTGGTGGCCTCTGCTGTTTTGGTAGATTTTTGATCAGAGCCTCCGAGTATGTCTTTGTGTGTTTATGTGTATGATTTGAGGTTGTAATGGTACTATGTGAGACTGGGTCTATAGTGTGTGTGGTAACCTTCTCCTCCTGACTGGTCTTGCCAGTCCTATGTTGAGAGAGCTCAGCCTCCAGTTTGGCCGTATAGTTGCATCTCTCGCATGTATTTGTGTTTTGTCGGAGGAGGAAAGGGTTGTCTGTGTACATGAGGCAATTGAAACATTGCCTCAATATTCCCAGGTTCACCAGCTGAGCAGGAGAGGACACTAGCAACTGATCCCTCGACATGCTAGAAGGGTAGACGAAAAACTTTAAAAAGATTCCGGGAGACGTGGGTGACCAAGAAATGGGGTTGCCTTTTTGGGGTACTATCTATGACAAGAGTGCCGTATCAAGGTAATAAGTACTGTAGGAGCAAGTGCTAGGTTTAATAGATAGAGAATAGTCTACTTGGAGTCAAGTAGAGTTGATCTTTTAGTTATAGGATACGCTGATTTGATCAGTAGTATAGTTCGAGGAAGGTAGTTTTAAGGGAAAATTTGAAGAGTGGACTTTAGGTAGCCCGAATAGTTTAAACCTGCTTAACCGGCACTGCCCTAGTGTGCAACAGTGGCAGCTCCGCTAAATCGCTTAAATCGCTTAACGCGTTTAAGCTGTTTTATACCAGGGGCTGGAAAAAGCTAGAAACTGGCCCAAAACGACCAATAAACTACTAGTTACTGGCTGAAACCTCACAAAACTGGACAAAGGCAGCTCAATGCTTCCCACTCCCACTGGTAAGCAAGGTAGCTTCCCTTCCCCAAATAAGGCAAGGAAACAGTACACAGGAACTACAACCAAAGCCCAGGAATCAGCAACTCTGAAACTGGACTAAACTAGTAAAGCAGGAAAGCAAGGTAGCTTCCTTCCCCAAATAAGGCAAGGAAACAGTACACAGGAACTACAACCAAAGCCCAGGAATCAGCAACTCTGAAACTGGACTAAACTAGTAAAGCAGGAAAAACAAGAGATATTTTTTCTTTTTTTCTTTTTTTCACAAAACAGGCAGAAACAGGTACAGCAAACACTTATAAATGCTATGAATCAGCTACTACAGCTTACACAGAAGAATTTGCTACAAATACAGTCAAATAGTAACAAACAAGGATTCCAAGTGCAATATTAAGTTAAATGCAGTAAAACAGCTTCAATGTAACAGAAAGGCAGGCGAAATACAGTTGCTAGGTATTCAGATGTGGAAAGCAACAAAAATATACTTAGTATCAAGAAAAGTCGCTTATTCAGCTCTCTGCAGCCTGGATTACTCTGCTGGCCCACGTGGAGTCTGTGCTGAGTAGGTACAAGCTGAAAGTTTTATACCAGGGGGCTGGAAAAGCTAGAAACTGACCCAAAACGACCAATAAACTACTAGTTACTGGCTGAAACCTCACAAAACTGGAGCAAAGGCAGCTCAATGCTTCCCACTCCCACTGGTAAGCAAGGTAGCTTCCCTTCCCCCAAATAAGGCAAGGAAACAGTACACAGGAACTACAACCAAAGCCCAGGAATCAGCAACTCTGAAACTGGACTAAACTAGTAAAGCAGGAAAAACAAGAGATATTTTTTTCTTTTTTTTCTTTTTTTCACAAAACAGGCAGAAACAGGTACAGCAAACACTTATAAATGCTATGAATCAGCTACTACAGCTTACACAGAAGAATTTGCTACAAATACAGTCAAATAGTAACAAACAAGGATTCCAAGTGCAATATTAAGTTAAATGCAGTTATATTGTACATCAACACAATGATACAATTTCAAAGAATGATGAATGGGTTACTTATTTTCTGCCATGAAACCTAAGAGATGTGGTCCCTCATTTGTAAATCTTTAAACATGGATGTAAAAATATAATGCTTTTTATAATTACATGGATTAAGAGAGTAGTTAATGAAAAGAAAACATGAATGCAGACTTTAAGTGTACAAGTCTCTTGTATGAATAATGTTCTTATTCTGTGGTAGGCACAATTACTAAAAGAAACCTGATATGAAGTGGACTCACAAAAGCCAGCAAGATAATGGTCAGCTGTAAGGGACATAGTGCCCTTTTTGGGGAGGGTATAGTTAGATAATGGTGGTACAGTGGTAGCATTGTTGCCTCACAGCAAGAGGTTCTCCTGTTCAATTCTTGGCTGGAGTGCCTTCTGTGTGGAGTCTGCATGTCCTCCCCTCGGTCGAGTGGCCTCCGAAAGACAAGCGTGAATGGGCGTGCCTTCACTGAAGGTTGGGAATCGGGCCGGCAACTCGGTACCATAAAAATCGACTGCCAATCATTAGCGGACCGGAGTTCCGCTGTGGCGACCCCTAACCGGGAAAAGCCGAAAAGACAAACAACATAGTTAGATAACACATTGTCATTACTGACTGGGTGACTAGCTAGAAGGAGCAACCACTCATATTAGACCAACTAATACAGGGAGAGGGGTGAATAGGGTAGACTGGAAAGAAGAACCAAGGAAGGGCTCTTCACTTCTATCCTAGTTATCTCAGGACTTGGAATGTAGCTCCCTTAGTAACCCAATTCAGCAAACAGGTTTGATAGATATTTCTTATGTACCAGTAGATACAAAGTCTCAGATGAGAGGATACCGAATTATATAGAAGTGATAAATTCACATTATAATTGCACAAAATGTGTATTGCTTGGGGACACAGTAAAGTGACACCATCCCTCCATCTTGTTTTCTTGAAGTCTGGATATACAGTAGTTACTGTTAGTGAACCTTCTTGTGAGAATAAGTGTAGGGAAACAGTTGTATGTTCAATGGTATTCCCCTAAAAGATTCAGACAATGACAGTATTATTACAAGTGACTTGAGAGTTGCAATAATTCTGAGCAGACATACTGCGATACCTTTTATAGCTACCTTAAAATTCTTAGTAAAAGATGCACAGAAAAATTATTTAAAAGGCAGATGCAGAAAGGAAAGTATAACATGGACCTTGTACTTGCTCTGAGGTGGTGAATTTACATTTTTTTAACCAGCAGACAGATTGAGCTATAAGAACTGCAACATTCATTCATTCATTCATTCATGCATGTATTTATTTATTTATAAATTGGTCTGCTGGTGTAGAACACTGATTTAAAAGACCCATTTTAGCCTAGGTGTGAAACATACAACAAAGAGATATTCAAAAAAGCATATTTTAAAAGCGAAGACAAACATTACACAGATAAAGAAATATGCCATTAACACATTCAGAATTCAAGTTAGTATCAGTTTAGCAGTATATACAATATGTGACAAACACTGAAGTACTTCATATGAAAGGTTAGTAGGAGGTACATTTTCATTGCATAAGTGCATTGCATTTTACTGGTAGGAAAGAGGCTTCTTACTTATTTGGGGTGGTTAGACAGAGGCGGCAATAGAGATGTAGTTGTAATGGTAGGCTGAACTTGTAGATCAGTGTGTGTGATATACCTTTAAGAAGCTTTCCAGTGAGTCAGCACATGCATATAAGTAATGAGCACGTGCAAGCAACAGCGCCATTTTGAGTGAGCAGCCAGAGTAAGAGCATGGAAGTATGTAGTCAGTCAGTTAGATAGTTCATTTAAGTTTAATGTTCCTGCCATTCATCCTGTTGTATATGTATACAATAAAACTACTTAAATGAACACCAAAGCCCCAATGTCATAAGAAGAGTGACATAAGTGTCACTTTAGGTGGGGAAGGGTGTTAGAAAATTAGTTATATTTTACTGCAGACTAAGCAGAATTAATAATCATGCATGTTAGTTATTATCAATCAAGTGGTTATGTATATTAAAGGTTTTTAAAGTAGAAAAAATTACACATTTGGACTGTTCAGGTTATTCCATTACTTGTGTAACAGTGACATTCTGCAGTAATAGCTAGGTGTGTTTTGATTTTGTTTTTCCTAAAGTCAGGATATGTATTAGTATCTATGAAGGAAGTCGGTATAAATTCCTGCATTTTAGTTCCTATGGTGGGATGGGCATTTTGTGGTTGAGGTCTGAAATTGTATATTCTTTCTCTAACTGTAAATATGCCGGGCTGGTTAAAGAAGGATTTTTGGTTATGTAGTTCAAATAACAAAGAGCTTAGAAAGAGACTGACTTTTGGTAAAAAAGGGAAGCCAGTTAGCTTTCATAAAAACTAAGCTGTGATGCTATATTATTGGGATAAGGGATATAAATCAACATGTTTTTTTGAAGGTTGTTTGTTGTGCGTTAAGGTTCTTTTCTGAAGTATAGGCTATTAATAGAAGGCCATACTCTAGTTGGGCTATTGGATCCTTTACCTTTAGCTTCTCTGACTGAAAGGGATAAGAAGTATGAAGCTTTTTCATGCCCAGAAGAGCCTACTTTGTATTTTGGATCTAGCTTTATTGATGTATTGTTAGTAGATTACATTTTTAATCCATTTGTAAGAGCAGGTATTTGAAACAGGTAATATTTTCATGTTGGTTGTGGTGGTGATCTATAATGGCTCAGTCTGGGGGAACCAACCACAGTTTTATTAGGGGTACCAAATAAGCATCACTTTTGTTTTGTTAGGATTAAGTATTAGTTGTGTCATGGTTAACCCGTTGTCAAAAGTTAGTAACTCTTGTTAACAATGGGTTTTAATAGGTTGTTAAGATGAATTTGGTACCATACAGAAGGAGCATGACTTGAAGGCAAGGACAGATTGTTGTACAAGGCATTACTAGGTTATGTGAAGAAGACAAGGAGTGAGGAGGAAGAGGAGGCTGTGGTAGATGGAGGTGTTGGGTTGGACTGGATAGAGAACAGAAGGGATAAATATGATTAATTTATAGGAACTTTAGCCTATACGAATTATGAGGAGAAAGGGATTTCCAGGGGGTACCCTGTTGATATAAAGAGAGACAAGTAGTGGTGAGAAAACCAAACTTTGGGGACCTCCAGCAAGGGAGGCTGCTTTGGATGTTGTCATACTTAGTTTTACTAAGAATGTGGAATTTGAACTTTCCATAAGGGAGTAGTGCATATTTGAGGAATTACTAGTGAAATAGGCTGAAGGTAGAATTTTGGTTTGCTTGCTTTAGATATGGGCTTAACTATAACCTTATCCCATATCCTGGGAACTGTATTGTAGCAGTAGTAAAGTATGCATATGTGGCTGACTAGATACATCATATGCTCAATGCAAGTCTTAATGAACAATAGATGCAGGCTGTCCATTCAGGCAAGCATCCTCAGGAACTTTATTAATGGTGTCCTGTACTTCTTTTTTAGTGACTGAAGTGGAATAACGGGGTGTATTCTGGGGGGGGGCTCGGGCTGGGAAGGTAAGGTCCCCCTGTCCATTCTTGCTAATGCATGCTAACCCTAACCCTGCCCCTAACCTCAACCCTACATCCAAGTTTAGAAGAAACAAATTTCCATAATACTACCACTATATTGTAAATTAGGTCTCAGTGTAGTGGAAGGATTATGGCTCAAAGCAGGATCACAAAAGGAAAGTTTCAAAAATATTTTTTGTTGTCCATGATTTTGTTTTTTGGTTAGTTTTTTTTTTTTAATGAAAGCATCAATCAGTTGTTTGTCAATTCAGTTCAAATAGAGACAGACAGACAGACACACACACACACACACACACACACACACACACACACACACACACACACACACACACACACTTTTTCATGTATTTCATGTAAGATATATATATAAATATTTTATTTTTTAAGTACAGGCAAGTCCTAATACAGTCAGGTATGTACTGAATAAAAGGCACTAACATTTTTTAAGTACAGCAAAGTACTCAGTATGCTCTTAGACTGACTACTGAGTTAGCTAATTTAAGAATATAAGATTTTGTTAGTAGAGTGGATGCAGAAAAGCAGAAGTGTGAGTATAATGGTGCAAGAAGGAGGTATATGAATGTACCATAGTGTGCACGTTGGAGACAACAGAGAAGAATGTGGTAAAAATATTTGCACAGAATATAAGAGAAGAGATGTAGGAACAGGAGGTTTCTAAATGTTCATAAATTGATAAAGTTATGCATTTCTGGGGGTAGAAAGTTCCATACTGCCTTTGAAAGCTTTGTGATAGGCCATGCAGTAGCTGGAAGAGACAAGGGGGTTCTTTTTATTGTTGCGGTGCCTAGGAGGTTATTTCTAAGAGGGTAATGAGTGATGTTAAGGAGGCTGTAGAAACTAGTTGTCTACTGCACAAAAAGCAACCCTCATTTTTCATATTAGTGGAAGGTAGGCATAAGCAGTGATAGGTACATATGCCAGATACATTAAAATCATGCATATCTAGTTTGGTGCTTTTTGCAAGCTAGATGCATTAAGTGAGTTACAAAAGCCGGTAAAGTATATACCTCTATTAAGGGCATCATATGGGAGCTGGGTGTGGGATAAAGGAAGGCAGGAATAAGGCGAATTGTGAATTTGTAACAGAGCCTGGGTTTGGGGAGAATATCTGAAGAAATTCTGTTGATGTGGTGATGGAAGATTCCAGAGTCAGTTTAAGGTTATGCTGAAATATTTATAAAATTATTTGATAGAACTATAATTTCTCCACAGGTCTGTGAAATGTATGGAGAGTTAGTTGAGAGCCTTTGTGAAGTGTGAAAAAGCACGGTCTAGGTTCTGGCTACAATTAACATGCAATGTGCTACTAGTGGATAGCTATTTATTTACTTGCATATTTATTTATTTCATATGTTTAATTGGGTAACTGGGCTGGTTATAACTCTTTGTAGCCAAACAAGAGCCATTTAGTGACACATGCAAAATTACACGAGAATGGGACATTTGCAGCAGGACACAAATTTACTTTGACATAGTATTTCAAATCATCATTGCTGTAACATTTTAAAGACCTAACAGTGGTAAAGAACAAAGTTTACAAAACAATGTGGGTACTGAAGCAATTTTGGTTACCAAACACATGCAATAAAAAGTACTTTTTTGCTGACGATTTTCAGACTGCCATTTGTGACAGCAGAAGTGATGGAGACATTTTTACTTATTATCTTTCATCACATTTTAACTTTTTTTTTAGTTAGCAGAACTACTTTATTTTGCCAGTAGCATTTTTACATTGCATTTGTCAGTTGTATTTTAACTTCATGAGCTTGAATAGATTCTTTTACATCAGAAACGGGTTGCATAGTACAGTAATTAAAGACTGAATGGAAGAAGGAATTTATTGAGTCTAATCCAGTAAAATACATTAGTTGAGTTTCTGATATATTGATATAAAGTAGCTTGTACTAGTAAGGTTGTGGTAGGAGATAATTCTGGAAAGGTTTTATTTTTGCATGTCCTCCCCAGTTAAGGTTTATATTACCTGTTTAGTTAAGCTGTAGCAACCCTAACCAGGAAAAGCCAAAAGTTAAAGTTATGTTTAGGAGTCCAAGTTTGCAAGGAATCAAGTAGAAAGGTTTGAGTATTAGTTGTTAGTTGACAAGAAAATACAATTTAACATATCTGCCTAAGCTCAGTGTCATTACTGGATATGGAGGCAGCTTCTAGAGTTATTTTCAAGTGCTTGGAGTATAAAATAACTGCACCTCCTACTGTGGTTATTATATGGTGGTCTATTTTAAGCATCTGATATTTGTTAGAGAGAGGATGGGAGCTGTTTGTTTACTTTTAGGCATGTCTCTGTTATTGCCAGACGATTGGGGATATGTGTGGAGAAATATTGCAAGATGATCAGTTTTATTATTTACTTCTTGAATTTAGTGAAAAATGGTAAACAAATAATTTTATGTGATATTGGTTAAATTGCTGGTAGTATAGCTCACCGTAAATCCTAAGTACACCTTGGATCTTCTTATACCTGACTGCTTACACCACAGACAAATTCCTTCTTATGTCTTTACTGAAGTATACACTTCTCTTTACTCATGCAAGCCAAGACAACAGAAAGTATGAGCCAACTGATGAAAAACATGGAAGTCATAAACTTGGAGACAGAAAAGGGGCAATCAGTCAGAACAAGGATCAAAAGAAACTGCGGACTAACTGAAGAAAAAGCATAGAAATGGTAAAACTTGGTGACTGAAAAAGCACTCAGTAGAAAAGGGGCCATTCGCAGGCTCCCTAACAAAGCAGTAATAAAGAGAAAAGGACAACGATTCTACCAGTAGCAAACCTAGGAGCTAAGTTTTTGTCATTGCTTTTGTTGTTTTTGGCAGTTTCTTCTGCTGATTGTATGGAAGAAACATATAGACATTTTTTTACTTCAGAAACGTCCAGTACCACAGTATCCCCTATACTGGGAATGCCTATCAGGCAACTACTCCTTCAACTCATATGGGAAGGTATGATTCTATACCTAGTCTCCCATCCAAGTACTAACCAGGCCCAGTCCTGCTTAGCTTCCAAGATCAGATGAGATCGGGTGTATTCAGGGTGGTATGTCCGTAGGCTGATTCTATACCTAGTGATCAGTAATGGGGATGGTCAATAGATTTCAAAACTGGGCGGCTATCTATAAAAAAGTGAACGCTATATCATATTGCTTATAATACATGGGTGGAGTCAGAATTTAGAATTATTGGAGTTCAGATGACCACTTTAGAAAGATAAAGCAATACCTGACTATAGTGCCAGCTTAAAACAATAGAAGGCAGCAGAGAACTGGAGAGGTAGAATTAAGTGCAATGTTATGCAAGCAGCATGTTACCATTTGAAGCTGGTGTGGAAAGCAAACAAGGAAGAAGCACTGGTCCACAAAGGAGGTGGCTGAGAAAATTGTATTTAGAGAACAAACATAAGGAAACACAAACAAACAATACTGGATATTGTATTATATGTAGGAGAAATAGGCAGCAAATATAATCACAAGTTCAGAATCTCAGAATGATGAAAGTTAGCAAGAGGAGTTATAAAGGATTTAGCAAGAGTAGTTATAAAGGAGTTAGCAGGAGGAGTTATAAAGGAGGAATAAAATATTTTATAGTTATAAGGAAACAAATGATTCACCCTAGAGTTCTTAGGGACTTAAAGGAGTTAGTAACACTGTATACAAAACTATTTAATACATTAAGGGAAGACTGGTTTACCCCAGACTGAAGAAAGGAAAACGTGATTCCAATTCACAAATGTGGAAGAAAGACTGGCATAAGAAATAAAAGACTAGTTATGTTGACCTCCACTGTAAGGGAGAATAACAGGATCCTTTCTGAAAGAATGTATTTAATTCTTGAAACCAGGAGATTACAGTGTATCAGAAAGCATGGATTAATACTGTGCAGTTTATTCAGGATATGCCAGAATTCTCCATAAGGGAAACTAAAGCAGTGAAAGACAGTAAAGCTGTAGATCTGGTTTACCTTGACTTCAGCAAAGTATTTGACTCAGCACCCCATACATTATTAATACGGAAGTCAGCCTGAAACACTTAAATTATTAACACAAAGGTCAGCCTTCAAATGGGTGATGGTTTGGTTTGCTGGGTGATATCATAAATAATGGTGATAAATGATACTTACATCAGGGAAAAGAGAACTACTAGTTGGGTCCTCCTTTGGTCAGTGCTAGGAATGATCCTGCTTAGAAGCAAAGTGCATGACCGTGCACAAGACCTAGAAGGAAATGCATGTTTCATTGCAGATGACTATAACATTTGTACAACAGTGAATACAGAGAGAGATATATAGAAGAAAAAACAAAACTTGGCAATGCCGAGTAGGGACAGCTTAATGTATGGCAAGCAAAACTGAGTGAAAAGAAATGAAAAGCGCTGCACACTACAAGTAAATATTCAATGGAAGTGTTGATACAAACAAGGGATGAACTACTGTCAATAGGCATATAAATGAGTACTGGGATACCTGTTTCAGATAATTTATAAATAAAGAATTATTTTGAAAGGGAAGTAGCAAGTAATAAGGAGGTTCTGTGAAAGTGCTGCCAGATAAAGACATGGCAAGGCCTGTCTTGAGTACTGAACACATCTTTGCAGGCCTCAGCTGTGTAAGGATGTAAGTAGGAGTGAGGCTGCTTAGATGACAACTATGAGGCTTGCACAAGGCCTATGTCGAAAGTCTATTCAGGAAAGGGTAATGGAACATGTGCACACATTTGAAGAAAAGCCTTTTGATGAAAAGGTAACAGAATTCGTTTGCATACATTTGAGGGAAAGTCCTGTAAAGAGAAGGTAATAGAATTTATGTGCATATACTGGAAAAAAAGGAAAGGGGAGTAGATCTTATGTGTGTGCACTTAAATAAAGGATGTTAAGAAAAGACTGAAGAGAGGATTTTAACTGCCTGAAGGGAATCTGTGAAGTAAGGGAAGGTGATATCTTTATGAGAAAAAAAAATAATTTTGAACAAAAGGCATAATCTAAAAAAAAAAAAAAATATGAGGATGATTCTGGATTATGCGCTGAACTATTTTTAGTAAGGGAATTGTGGGTATGTGGACAGCTTCCCACAACAAGTGATGATTCAGCAGCAGTGGTAGAATCCAGGACAGCATGGAACAGATATATTCTGCTTTCATTCTGTGGGTTTTTAACTTTTTTTAAGCATCTTGTACCACATATACCAGACTCCATTTACCAGTTTTAAAAAAAGACCAGGGATTACTATGCACTCATGTGATGGCAATCATTAACACATATCTGTGTCACTGTTTAAAAGAAATATGAAAGGACTTCATAAAATGATTTATGTTACCAGTATCGCTGTGTTCATGTGACATACTGCATCAATACACAGAGATACTGCTCTGTAAGGCAATGCTGGAAACAGCAGTGAAGGTCATTTTGAATACTGTCACTTATACCAATATGTGTAACATTGCTGATCCACCATAATGCTTGGGAAGTAACATATAAAGGAGAAATTAATGTGATTCTGAAAACATATTTTCCCCACGTCAAGGAATGAGTGCTGGAATTAGGCAGTATGCTGTATATATATCCAGAGGTCACCACTAGGGAATCTAAGGCATCAATCTACAATTGATCTCTTATCAGGTAACTACAGAGTTTCCACTCTTATACACCCATCCATGACTTATATCACATTCAGTTATCTAAATAAGCATACATTTTTTTTACCACAGCTACTTAGCATTTATCAGTGAGTCACAGGGAAAGTAAATGTGCAGAATAAAACTACTTGACCTAAGTTCACATTCCATTCCACACTTGAAAGTTAGAATTTATTTTACTTTTCACAGCAGCATACATTTCATCAGATTTGCACTTTGTTCCATAAAACATAAATGTTTTATTCACAAATGAGCTATTTTTCAAGAGTTTAAAGTGCATACTTCTTTCATGACAAAAAATAATGTCATAACCCAAAAAACTCAGCAGTCAGTGGCTTAGAACATTTGTACAGTTTGCTTTGTTAATTGCTGTACATGCCAATGAGACATTAACACTGTGTAAGTATGCCCTTACTTCATCTGTCAGTGTGTATTGTAAATCCTTTGGTGTGGATAAAGATGGTCATCCTGACAGTTATATTATTAAACTTTTGTCATAGGAGAATGCATCAGGTTGAGGTGACATCGGCTTATAAGCCCTTTTGATGATTGCATTCCTGGATCACTAGACTGTAAAGTTACAATGAAAAGATTTGCCAAAAAAAAAAAAAAAAAGTACTACCAATATTGATAGCTGACATCTGTGTAATGGGCATGCATGTGAAAATGACACAACTGGCTGAATCACACATTCATTAAATGTTGGCACTGGCCTTAGTACTTTGCCCTTCCCAAAAGTTCCAGTGGCATTTGAAATGATTTTAATAAATTTGGGGGTGCTAGAGAAAACCATCTCATGCAGGGAGTGTTATGGGAGTGTTATGGTGGGGTGCTGGCCACCCACAAAAATTTGGATGTTATCTGACATATTAAATAATTTCCACCTTTACACTCAAAGATATATATATATATATATATATATATATATATATATATATATATATATATATATATATTCATCATATCTTTGTGATCTCATCATATCTTTATATTCCATGCACTATTAATGCTGAGAGTCACATTGTATTCTTATAGCACATCCGTTTCTTATATCCCAAAATGGCCATTATAGAGACTACTATGATTTATGTGTTTTTATTTCTAAACATGTAATTTATCTGATTGCAAAGTGTTTGTATTCAAGCTCTTTAATAACAAACCTTAAACTTGTGTGAAACACAAATGTAGTGCTCTTTCTAACTGTCTTCTACATGAAACCTTTCAAAGTTTTCCAGTGGTTATGTGCAGCACATATACTAACAGATACACATATATAGGTTGTAAGACAGGTGGGGCCACAGTGAAAAGACCTCATTATTGTCTCATTAGCATGTCTCTGAATCACAAACTAGTGCTGTCATACCTGACTGCTCAGGTATTCTCCCTAGTGACCGATGCACCACATTAGCAAAAGCTCCCCTCCATACACTACCACATTCAGACTGCCAGAACGCACACACACACACACACACACACACACACACACACACAACACCCCCATCCCCAACTCTGAACTCTCTTCACTGAACTTACCTGCACCTCTTACCTGCACCTTATGTTCTCCCATAGGAGTAAATGGATAACTATCATGTTTTTTATGGTGGTCACTTTTTCCTGCTAGAGTAAAATTTTTATTGGTAGCAGGTATTTAGAGGTGAGAGCACATGGATAATTAACATTAGCCATTCCATCAGACTACTTTATTAGCATGCAGCTCTAATCATGAGACCAGCCTCCATGCAGAGAAGTCTTTAAGACATAAAGCAACATCATCATGGGGAAACGTTGGAGCTAAGGCTTTCCTATCATTCTAAGTCTTTCTGAATTCCAGCTAGAGTATCCAGTCTACATGATTTGCTGCTGCTAGCACTTTGCAGCTGTCCTAATTATAACCATTCCCAATACCCCTTATTCTACAATATTTAAAATCCTTAGCATTTTTTTAATTTGTATCACCATTCAGAAAGCTCATTTCATTTATACATAACCCTTTTTATAAAAATGCTTCTTCTCTAGTAAACAGTCTGAATTCCATGTTTTCAGTATGCAAATTATGCCCTCTTCCCCATCTGTCTTTATACAGTGGAATCTATCAAATAACCAATCTTATTGCTTTATGCAACCATATGGTGAATACAACAATAAACATTTCATGTTCTCCTCAGAATTTCTCCCTTCAAAAACCTTTACCATTATAGTAACCAAACCTCTTCTTCACATTTTCCTTTAGAATACTATCCTTCTTTCTTTCTCTACATGGTCTCCAGACCTGCACACAATATTCCATCTGCAGTCTCACAAGTGCCCTGTGTAATGGCATAATTACGGACCTCTTTTCTGGAATCAGTGCCCCTTATAACCCACTCCATTATCTGATTTATATTGCTACTCTTCCTGATGACTTAATGTTCTGTTTACTAAAATACCCAAATCACTTTCCATTTCTTTTCCAAAGATCTTTTCCAGCCCACTTCCCATATATAGATTACTAAAGTCACAGATATATCATCTTAAATGATCTTTCGTCTAAACATAGCTGCTATCATACCATTTACATAGCCTTCCCAAACTTCATTCCAGACTCATTTTTTTATCTACCACCAGTATGTCACTGGTTTTGTGTTATCCACAAACACATTTGTCCTACCTTCTACCACCAATACTGTACAGACATTCACATTAATCTGTGGAGACCCTCAACATAATCTCTCTGCATAACCACCACTGGATTCTCACCTTTTCTATACATCTCAAACTTAGTATAACACAATAACAATGATATTTAAGTCTTGTGAGCAGCTTCCTTTGTGAGACTCAAGTCAAGAAGCTTTCTGAAATCTAAAAGCAAAAAATGATTTGTTCATCTCATCAAACATCTAGTCATTGAGTTGCAATAAATTACTCTGATGTAACATCTCAGCCATAAACCCATGTTGACTCTCATTCTGAAGTCAGTTATTTCTCCAAAGAAAGTTATCCTCAAGTTTAGGAACAGTTCCATTTTCCCTACAACAGAGGTGAAACATACTAGTGTATAATTTTATGATCATCTACCTCCCTTATGCAATGGCATAGCCATTGCTGTTCTGCAGTTATCAGGTAATTCTCACCACATTCAGCGATCTATTAAACTGGAAAAATAATGGATCTGCCACTGTCCCAGGCTACGAAGGAATCTTCGGTGGAATGCCATCCTGCTCCTGAGCCTTATGTTTCCTCAGTTTTCCAACTTCCATATCAATGTTTCATCTGTCAAATTCCATGTTAGTCAGTATATCACTGTTTAATATAAGCATAGCCTGTCATGCAGACCCCATCCCATCTTCCCCCATAAATAACATAAAAAAATCAGCAAATAAATTAGGGTGTGCATGTCCAAGAAATCACTCTGAAACCAACTTCTTATAACTCTTACACATCCTCAACTCATTTATTTCAGGCCACACCTTTTTTTTCTCTTCAAAGAACAATAAAAAATGACTTGTTTCCCTGCTTATTCCCATGTAGCAAGTCCATTTCTAAGTGCACCTTATTTCCCAATAAACTCTTTTCTTGGTAGCTCCTTTTTTAATGTCTAGCTATACACCTTCTTCCTCCATGCTAGTATGCATCCATACACTAGTCTTTTCATCTACCAATCTCTGTATTTCTTTTTTTTTCCTTCACCTTCCTGATACCCTTCATCCTCATAAAGCTCTTTTTCTTTTACCTTCCCCATCCCACCAGTTACTTCCTCCATATCTCCATTTTCTTCAGAATTCATTTAACCCCTTGACCCATTCCTAATAAGGGATTCAACAGATACTGGAAATAATGACTTCTTACCATAATGGTGACACTTTTAGTATTATCTTGGAATGTGAGTGGTCTGACAAGTATAGACAAAAAGGAAGAAATACTTAATTATATTAAGAAATACACTGTGTAACCCAGATTCTTTTCTAATCATTCAAAAATAACACTTACTATCAACTGGCTTAATGACACTGATTCTAGACACAGAGGTTATAATTGGATATTAAAATTCTAACCTATTATTAAAAGAAGATGTAATACAAAAATAGATGCCATTTTAGAAGATTTTATATCCTCACTAGATATGTCTCATCTTCCATTAGACATATGCTGGGCCTCTTTAAAATCATTAATTAGAGGGACCCTCATTAATAAGGCTTTCATATTATAAAAGACAATTCATTGCTAAAAAGAATCCTCTATCAAAAAACATATTACTAGTTTGGAGACAAAACTACAACTGAGTTATAATCAACAATCCGAAATACAACTTACTTACCTCTGAAAAGAATTATACCTATTACATTCAAACCACTTATCCTTTCAGGAAACAAAAACCCTTGCTAATTACTCAGAGTGGTCACAAATGCCTTCCACATTTTTGGTGAGATTGATAAATCAGAGAAAACCATCTTCCATTATATCCGAGATATCATACCAAGGTGAATCCTATTATTCAAATCAGGATATAGTTCATTTTTTTGAAAACCTATACTCACAATCCTATAATGTCCAAAAATCCTTGCTATAGGAACAAGATTTTGATCAATTCCTGAGTCGGCTGAGTTTCCCAAAACTTAATCTGGACCAACAAAAATCCCTTTCACCCCCATTTACCCAACAAGAAATAATTATGGTAGGTAGTAAATAATCTTAAACCTAACAAAGTTCCAGGACAGATGGATTTCTACAAAACTTTTATTCAGAAAAATTTCAAAAACGATTTTGTTTCTATTCAATTACATTAAAGATAATGACATTACTGATATACACTTAAACACTTCTAAAACAATTTTCATTCTTAAAAAAAACACTGACCACTAAAAACCCCTGGAACCATAGACCTATTTCTTTGGTTAATCTGGATATTAAAATGTTTTGCCTTGATTCTGGCCAATAGATGTAAACCTATTATCCATTACATTGTATCATCCAGTCAATCTGGTTTCATACAACACAGACAAAAATGAAATAATACACTCATCCTGGAAGCCATGATAACTCTTTCCAATCAAAATTGTACTCCAATATTTGCCCTTGCAATTGATGCATCAAAAGCTTTTGATAGACATGACTTGGACTTTTTATTTTCAGTTCTACCTCAGTTTGGTATATCTCTAGACTTTATTCAATTCATAAGAACTTCTACTGTAAAGCCCACACTTATTTATATATTAACAAGACTATCTCTTCCCAGATTGATATTGTTGCTTGTCCCTCTCTAACATAGATGACAAGCAGATGGGGGTAGCTCGTTTAGATGCTTTATTACATAGAAACACATCAGGAGGGATAACAGCATCATAAAATACAAACAAACTGATTAACAGACAGACCTTTCATACATACATGCTTACCTCTCAACAGCTAGCTACAAAATGGAAGTCAGGCTCTCATGTGCTCATTATTTATACACTTGTGCAAGTCCTTGGATAGCTTCTTAAAGATACATACACACACATTGATCTACAGCTTCCCTCTTAAAAAGATTGCCCTTAATAGAAACAACATTAGAGATAGACATGCATTACTATAGACATTAGAAACAGACACAATGTTCATGTCCAAGTTGCCATGTATCTATAACATGGTCTGGAGATACGACTGGATCTGGTAACATAACAATCTGGACTGGGTTTAGCAACAGGGACAGTCTTCAGTGAACAACCCGTATCAGGAACTTCTGGATTTGTCACAGGAATGGGAATATTCTCTGGAACTTCCTCTGGAACTGGAACACTGGACAACTCACTCTGAGATAAAGAGTCTTTCTCACACACTATGTGCTGTGGTATAGGCTCAGACACCAGCATCAAATGTTTCAGCATCTGCCTAAACTCTACTCCCTGTGATTCCACAATGTACGATCTCAGCTCTGGGCAAATATTATTCACAACTCCAATCCGATCATAACCTTTGGACGTCTGCATTCTTACCAGTTCTCCTTCTTATAATGGATTGAGGAGTTTGCTGGTCTTATCATAGTGGGACTTCTGGGTTAAATGCTTCTTCAACAGATAGGTTTTCACTGAGCTGTTGTTCTAAACACATGGAATCAACAATTGACTACTGATTGGTAACGTGGTTTTGGTTTGTGTCGACAGAAGTCACTGAGCAGGTGAACCAAGATGTTTATCATAAGGAATATTTCTGAGATTCAACAGATTCAGGAAAACATCACTGTTGTCATGTTTTGACTTCTTGAGTAACTGGTTTGCACTTTGAACTGCACATTCTGCTAAACCATTTGACTGCGGATACTCTGGGCTACTCATGACATGAGTAAAGTCCCACTCTTTGGCAAATCCTTTGAACTGTTGGCTTAAAATTGCATGCCATTGTCAGAAATAACTTTGTGTGGACTACCATAGACTGCAAAATGACGCTTCATCTTAGTAATGACAGTACTGGATGCTAGGTCAAAAAGTAGGTCAATCTCAAACCAATTAGAATAAGAGTCTACTAATGAAAAATAATGTTGACCATTCCACTCGAAAATGTTGGTAGCTACTATTGACTAAGGTAGTTCAGGAATCTGGTTTAGCTGAAGTGGTTCCTTCTGTTGATATGGCTTAGTAGTATTACACGCAGAACAATATGAAAGTACTCTCTCAAGGTCCTGCGACATAGAAAGAAAATACTAGTCCTCTCACCCTTCTTTTGGTAGAGTCTGCTCCGGGGTGACCACGATGCAAGATAGTAATGTACTCTTGTTGCAAAGACTTTGGAATCACTTTCAGACCTTTCATTATGATATGTTTGGAAGATAAAAATCTCATCTCTGTAAGGAAAATAAAGTTGCACTTCTTGAGGTAAACTAGATTGCTTTGACTGCCATCCTTGATTAATGAAGTGGTTGAGCCTTTATAAAACTGGATCTGTGGCTGTGTGATCTCTCAGCTCATCAAGATATGTGGAAGAAAAATGTCTTAATTCCATGACTTTAAAATCAAGGTTCTCATTCTCATGTTGTTCAGTGGTGTTTCTGGGCAATCTAGATAATGTATCAGCAAGATAGAGAAGTTTGCCTTTCTTCTAGACAAGAATGAAATTATACTTTTGCAATCTCAACATCATACATTGCAGTCTGGCTGGAGGTGTATACATAGGCTTTTTCAAGATAGGGACTAGAGGTTAGTGGTCTGTTTCGATCTAGATAGGTCTACCATAAACATTGTGAAGGCTGCCAGCTTAGCTAGATAGAATATTGTAGATAATTCTATGTCATTGTAAATATTAATGTAATGCACAGGCTTGTTTTACAAATGTAAAAAAAACTAAATTTAAGAAAACTGTGTTATACGCTGAACTTCAAAAATGTAACCACAGTGCACTCTGCTGGAAGAAAGCTGTTAAGTAAAGAATTACCACTGTGTTTGATCTCAAGCTCAGAGACAGGATGTCTGGGCTAGCAAATTATTTCTATTGTTATTGAGACAGAGATGGTTGCTAGATTGTGCCTATATCATAACATTGACAGCTTAGGTTGTCAAATCCTAAAACATCGACACCTAAGCATCCAAAGCTAACAATAGTGAATGGCCACATCATCAAATTCTTTCCTTGGGAAATAATTCAGGTGGCTGTCTGTAAACAAAATAAACACACACCCAAACAGAGTGGGGGGCTGCACCTCCCACCCCCCCAACTAAATATACCAACTCCAGGATCGCTCTACATTGGGGAAAGGGCAAATCCCTGATAACGGCCACACAAATTCTTTCCCGAGGAAAGAATTAGATGATGTGGCCATTCACTATTGCAAGCATTTGACACTTTGGTATCAACGATTAAGCATTCAGCTACTTAAGCTGTCAGCAATTCAATAGGAACCTGCTAGATTTTACATGTAAAGTGTCTTTTATTGCTGTGGCTTCTTGGCCAAGTGCAGCTTACTAAGAAATGTAAATTTTGAGTTTCTATTAGCCTGGGAACTAAAGGAGAAGTGATAAATATGATGTAATGTGAAATGACTCAGCAGTACTGAGTATCATCAATTTAAGACTTTCATAGAGAGAAAGATTGAGCATTTTGTATTTTGTCTAAAGCTGACAACATCTCACCAGCACTTGCTTTGCTCTGTATGTAAGTTATTTAGAACATTATTTCTCTTAGAGTTAGATAGAAATATAGCCAGATTAGCCTAGCTGTTTTCTATATTTATGTCAGACTATCCTACAATGTTGTTTTAAAAGTTTCCTGTGATCTCTGAACTCTTGATTAGCACTGTGTTGAATTGATGAGATTTGTCTTGTGCTTTTATTATTTATTATTAAATATTTTTAAACCTTTCACCTGTGGCTGTTTTGTGTAGAGATAATTTAAGCTCTTAGAGAATACTTGCATTTATTTGGTGATACTGCCCAAGCCACTCCAATTGCTGCTCAGTCACACTTACGACTTGGATAACAGTAATATTACACAGTGAAATTGGTGACCCTTTGGGAAGGGCCTTATTAGTAGCTGATACAATGCATACAGGTGCAATTAAACATGCAATCAGATCTGCATCCTGCATTTGTTTAGGTAAGAGTTTTGCATAGGCAACAGGTTGAGCCTCTCAAAATGACTCACATACCAAATTTGAAAACACTGGAGGATAAATGTTTCTGAACACCATCATACTCAATTCTCTGTTTCAGGATATCAAATGTTTGGATCACTAACCAAGCCCATGATACATCTTTAAGCTTTCTAAGGTTCTTAGAGTTCATCTCAAATGCCATGGAACAACTAGTCACCATCCCCACAAGAGGAGAAAACATACTAGATCTCATCATCAAACATGGGGTCACAATGTTCAACACTAGTAAATTACCTCCTACCCCAGAAAAAACACATTGAAAGACTTCACTCAGAATTTATCCCACTGGCATTCTCATCTGTACCCAAACAGAGTAAAACAGTGAAGAACTTCTCAAGCCGACCACACTTCTAAGACTAGTGTGGTCTCTTTCAAGGCCCAGCCTGCAGAAACCATTACTCAAGCCACTGTATCACTTACAAATGCCTTCTACCAGCACCTACAGGACTGCATGGATCAGGCAATCCCAAACAACACAAAGACTATTTGTACTAAAGGCAAGCGTCCCAGTCTGGTGGACCCCAGCCATAAACAAGCTCTACAACAAAAGGAAGAAGCTACTACAAGATAGAGCAAAATTAAAAAGGAAGACACCCTTGATCATCATAAGTAAAAACTAAGATCTCTCATAAAATCATCCAAGGCAAATTTTGAGAGAAAATCGCTAAGGACTCAAAGACAAATAAGGCCTTTGGGAGGAAACTCCCAGATATGCTCAGAATTAGTTCAAATGGAAAATCACTGAACCTACAGACATTGCCAACATACTGGCTGACAGGTTCAATTCCCTCCCCCCAAAAGGAGAGATATCTATACCAGAGGATTGTAGCCCCCCAAATATCTCAAACGCTCAGGTGAGAACTGCTCACTCCAAGGCGAAAAACACAGCATCCATGGGACCAGATGGTGTCCCCGGTTGTGTGCTCCACGAACTCAATGAGGAATTAAACCCGCAGTTAGGGCAGCTGTTTAATCTTAGCCTCACCTCAGGATACATTCCCAAGGAGTGGCGTACGGCAACTGTGGTCCCACTTCACAAAGGCGGTGCCTCCACCGACCCTGGAAATTACCGTCCCATCAGCTTGACAAGCCTGGTCTGCAAAGCTATGGAGAGGATCATAATGGAACTCATAAATAAAGACATAGGGGACTTGCAGACATTGGATCCAACCCAGTTTGGCTTTGTCAAAGGCAGATCATGCCTTTTAAACTTGGTTGACTTTTTTGAAACAGTCACCAAGGCCATTGATGAGGGTAGGGCAGTCCACACAGCCTACCTTGACCTGGCAAAGGCCTTCGACACAATACCCCACTCAGGTATCATTGAAAAACTCACCAGCTTAAATGTAAACCCATACGTCACAAGATGGGTTGCAAACTGGCTAAGTGACAGAATCCACAGGGTCAGAGTTGCTGGCGCCATGTCAGACTCAAAGCCTGTCACAAGTGGTATCCCACAGGGCTCAGTCCTGGGCCCACTCTTGTTCGGCATCTACTTTTCAGAAGTACAAGCAAACACAGGAGGATTATGGCTGACAAAGTTTGCAGATGACTGCAAACTGGGCACCATAGTCGAGAACACATCTGACACAGATATCCTTCAGAAGGGTCTTATAGAAATGGATAACTGGTGCCAGAGCCATGGCCTAAAGTTAAACGCCAAAAAATGCATAGTCATACCCTTCGGGAAAACAAGGTTACCCCTAGCTACCATATAGGTGGCAATCCACTAAGCACAGAAGAGGTTATCAGGGATCTGGGGACCCAGGTTGACAGTAACCTTTCGTTTGACACTCACGTTGCCAAAGTAGTTAGGAAGACCTTCTACATTGCCCACCTGATCATGAAGGGATTCACATCTAGATCAAGGGCGGTCATCGTTCCCCTGTACTCATCACTCATCAGACCAATGATTGAGTACAATGCCCCATTCGGAATGTATCTGACCTGACACCTGCAGCAATTGGAAAGGCCCCAAAAGTTCCTCACCAAAAGGATAAAGGGTCTCAAAAATATGTCTTATGCTGCCCGACTGAAGGAACTTCAGCTCTATTCAGTCGCTTACCGTCTGCTCAGAGGTGACCTGTGCCTAACATACAAGGCCATGACCAACCCGGAATTGATGAACATGCTTCACCTCAAAAAATCTAAATCCATCAGAACTACAAGGGCAAGAGACTTAAACCTTAACACGGTTATTAATTATACATGCTGGAGGGACAGATTCATCACCCAGAGACTCCCTATGCTGTGGAACAAAATCCCGGTACATGTGAGGCAGAGCACCTCGCTGGCTTTGTTCAAGAGAAATCTTGACCAATGGATGGGAGATCGCAGGTATACCCCAGGGATTACCTCAGTGTCACTGCTTGACAGAGGCACAGCAAAATAATGGGCATAGTATCCTTCAAACTAAAGGGGTGGCGAAAGCCACAAAACTCTGGGCTAGGCTTATAAATGCCCTTGGGCAGATAGCCTAGTATGAACCTATGAACCTAAGAGAAGTTGGTGGCAGTGATTACTACCTTATAGCCTGGCAGGAGGGGGCATAGCTGGAGAACCTGTGACAGCTTTCCCCAGGAGTGTCTGTGTATTTGTATATAAACCAAATCTCAAAGTGTGTGTGTGTGTGTGTCAGCTACTCGGGCAGGGGCACAAAGTACTGGTTGGAGAGAGAGGGTACTGGATGTTTTGGCTTGACTACTCAGCTGAAATCTGAACCCTATAGCTGTGCCAGTGGGGAGTCTTTTTGGGGATCTGGAGAGAAAGGGAGAAACCAGCCCCAGACTGACTGTGATCTCTGTGTGCTCTTAAGGGAAATTGTACTTCAGTGTCTGTGTACTTATTCCCCCAGTGTGCACACCCCTTACTGGTGCTAGTGGTGAGGATTGAGGCTCCTTAATTACTGGGCCAGTGCACGGGTGTCACATACATAATGATGGAACTTCAAACATGGAAACACAATTGTCAGAAGCTCGTTCTTGATCTGAGCATACTGCATTTTAGTTTAGGTAAGAGTTTTGGATGCATAGGCAACCGGTTGAGCCTCTTGTAGAATGACTGCACCTACCAAATTTCGAAGCATCACATGAAAGAGTAAGTGGCTTATGAGCGTCATAATATCTAAGAGTTGGTGGACTGGCAATTCTCTGTTTCAGGACATCAAATGCTCTTTGGTGTTGCTCTAACCAAGACTATGATACATCTTTATGTGTCAGCTTTCTAAGCAGTGCTGAAAGTCATCTCAAGTCTGGAATGAACTTGCCGAGGTAGTTGACCATGCCAAGAAAACATTGCAGGAGCTTGAACATTGTCTGGAGCTGGCATCTCAATAATGGTTGTTTGTTTAGAAGGGTCTGGTCATAGGCCTGAACTAGTAAATAAATAACAAATATAAGTGACTTCTTGTAGCCTGAATTTGCATTTCTGTGGATTGAGCTTAAGATTCACTTGACGTGCTCTTTCCAGAACTTTTATGAGGTTTCTGTCATGCTCAGCTTCACCATTACCTCCTACTTGTATGTCGTCTACTATAATAGCATAAGGATACCCAGAAAAAATTTGTTCCATTGCACATTGAAAGACTTCACTTGCAGAATTTATCCCAAATGGCATTCTCAGAAATCTGTACCTGCCAAACAGAGTACTGAACGTAATGGGCAATGATGATTTCTTGTCAAGCTGAATTTGCCAAAATGAACTCTTTGCATCTAAGACAGAAAAAACAGTGCCATTTGGCATCAGAGCTGCGACTTCTTTGACTGTGCACATTGGATGATGAGGCCTTTTTAGTGCTTTGTTCGAATCTCGTGGAACAATACATATTCTGATGTCATCTGAAATTTTCTTGTGAGCTACCACCATGGGAGATACCCATTCAGTAGGTTTGTCTCCTGGACAAATCACACCTTGTCACACCATTTTATCTAACTTGGCTTTGAATCTGTCCTGAATGGCTATTGGAACTTTCCAAGCTGGCCTGATAACTGGACTGACATCTGGGTCTAACTTCATGGAGTACAAAACAAGAAGCTTCCATAGTTTGTCTTCAAAAAGATCTGCATAGGTAGAAAAAAATATACTGGGTGAAATTAGAATAGTGGTCTTTAAGCTAACATGATGGACTTCCACGTTAAATGTAAGCAGTCCCATTTTCAAACTGCCTCTGAGCCCTAATAATGACTGGAGGTGCCCTTTGACCACATAAAATAACAAGTCACTACATCTCCCAGTAGAGTAACATGAAAGCAATACTGAGCCTTCAGTCTGAATTTCTTCACCACCATAAGTAGCAAGCTTTGCACACTTTGTCAAATCAAACTTCTCAACAGCACATACTCTAGCAAATGTTTCTGCAGACATAACATTGCACTTTGAACCTGTGTCAACTTTGAGCTCTGTGGGTCTTCCATTTATTCGAAAAGTACAAAATATTTCATTCTTTGCCCTTAAATCTACTGCATTGACTGTTTCATAAAGCACTTACACACCATCAACATAAAGAGTAGGGTTGCAGCTTTCTAATTGTTCAACTAATTTCTTAAAATGTTCCCTTTTAATGAAAGAATGTGGGCTTTTTGATTTACAAAACCTTTTGAAATGATTCCACTTATTGCATTTGTGGCACTGCTGAACAAAAGCTAAAATTTTTCCCTTTTAGATTCATGATTTCCACCACAGTTATAACAGTTGGCAATGAAATTGGGTGGGAGCCCATGCTTTGAGTTTGCTGATACAATCTTATGCTTCATTGAGAATGTGTGAACTCTGGAATTTCCTGGAAATCTCTGGGGTTTACCAATGAGTGCTGCAGGGGCTACAGTTGCTGCCATGTTTTTAGGCCTCTTTCTCTTAACCAAATGCTGCATACTGTCAACATGAGCTCTAGAAGTTACTGGAAGCATGCATCTCTCATTTGTAATCATATTTGTGTGCTTTTCTGTAAGTTCATATATCTGACAAATCTCAATGGCCTTATTCAAAGTTAAATTACTGTCACAAAGCAAATTCTTTCTCACAGCATCATCTTTAATACCACACACAAGTCTGACTTTTATTGCCTCATCCCTTAAATGACTAAATCAGCATGTCTTAGCCTTATTCCTGAAGTCAGTTACATATGCTGCATAAGTTTCACCAGGCCTTTGATATTTTGTGTAAAATAAGTGCCTTTCCATTGTAACATTCGTCTTGGAGTTACACATTTCTCTAAATTTATATTTTAAGTACTCAGTGTCCTCCCTTGACTCAGGTGGTACAACAATATGATGGTTTCCCCCTCTCCTGCAAAGATAGCAGGTGCAAATACAAATGAAAACTGAAAATGAAAGCAGAATAAATGCCTTTGTATGGTCATCTTTATCAGAAAATGCAGCCTGTATGAAAATGTTGTAATCTTGCTCAAACACTTTCCAGTTCTCTGCAATATTATTGTCAAACACAAATGCACTGGATTTTTGAAATCCATCACCCATGCCCACTAAGTATGCACAGACACACTGAAAAATATGGCCCTTGTAATTATGTATGAACAAACTGCTCTATGAGCTTATAATAACATTCAAATGCACAAGCTCTTTGAAACACTATACTTTGTGAGATATGCTCTGAAATGGCTTCATTTTGTGAAATAACATTACTGTAATACTGCACAAACATGCAAATACTTTATACACTTCTGATAAGTCAGATATCTTTAATTAATACAAAAAATATGTACTTAGCAAAAATGCAGTGGTTTCCTTTTATTTTATTCATTTTATGCAATTTGGACTTTATTTCAAACATTTTCCATAGTAATTTGAATATTTTTATCAATATCAGACATATCGGTTTATTTGAATATTGTTTAGAGTGTTCTGTAGGCCTCGTTTCATATTTTGAGAATAAGAAATTATTTGTGCAGGTTTTAACATCTGAAATTCATTTCTGACCTATTTTGGGAATTATACATGCAGTATGGATGATCCACTTCTCTACAGCACTCCAATACCAACCGGGTGCTTCTTGGACTGAAACTGAAGAAACTGGAGCTCTTTCTGGCAACAAGTCATTTTGACCAGACTTCCTTTGACACCATGCCCTTTCAGACATCCCACTTCTGACACCATGTTGCTCATCCCTCTCTTACATAGATGACAAGCAGGTGTGATAGTTTGTTTAGATGCTTTATTACATAGAAACACATCAGGATGGATAGCAGCATCATAAAATATAAACAAACTGACCTTACATACACATAAATTCTTACATCTCAACAGCTTACTACAAAATGTCAGTCAGGCTCATATGTGCTCAGCATTTATACACTTGTGCAAGCCCTTGGATAGCTTCTTAAAGCTACACACACACACATAGATTTACAGATATTAAGAATGGAACCAGACAAGGATGTCCAATGTCTCCATATCTCTTTGTTACATTACATTGAGCCCTTATTCTTACTTATTACTCAGAAAACTTTTCATCAGATACTGGCTCTCTACAATACTAAGATTGCTTTTTTTGCATTTGCAGATGACCTAAACTTATATTTCACTTTACCTAGCTCTAATACACTAAAAATTCTGATCTCTATACATACATTTTCAAAACTTTCAAATCATAAGTTAAACCCAAAGACTCCTCAGTCTTTCAAATTAACCAATCTTGCCAGTTATCTATTTACCCCTTACCTATGGAAATCAAAGTAAGTCACTCCTTAAAATACTTGGGAATAGTCTTCCAACAGGATTCAAAATTATTCTATCAAAGTAATATCACAAAATTATGGGTAATTATTCAACAGGACCTTCTTAGATGGGACAAACTTCAACTCTCATTTTTGGCAAAATTGGCCATTATTAAGATGAACAGCCTGCCAAGAATACTATATGTACTTAGTGCCTCAAATATATTAGTGTACAATAATTTTTTTAAATGGTTACATTCCTCTCTCTCTAAATTTATATGCTCACCTAAATCAATCAGAATAGCCTACAAACGTCTGATATACCCTAGGAATAAAGGAGTTTTTGGCCTCCCTGATTTCAAGCTATATTATAACATAATTAATTCTAATTGAATACTAGCAATCGCTAATTATACCTTGGACAAAAATACATGGGCCCCAGTCTGGACTGACCTATTTTACAACTATGTAAAAACTTTGACATTTAATCCCAAAGCTCTCCCTTTCCTAAACAAGAGAGAATTTGAAGACTCTCAAAATACACATCTTTAAAAAATAAAATAACTAATTTCCAAGACTTTTTGAAACATTAAACGTATTCAGCACCTTCTATACTTTGCAACCACTGCATCTAAATCCTAATCTTAAGCGTAACAGTAAAATGCTTAATCTAAATAACTTCCCTCTCTTCAAAGAAAAAAATCTACTGGACATTTATCTTCTTAAGAACCAATCTATCAATCACTGAAATGAGACGGTCACTGAACCTCCCCAAAAATTACATCATTATCTTTAGACAAATCACTGATATGTGTATAAACATTTTCAAAGATCCTAAATTAGATATGACTGGCATAAACTCATGTAAAACAACATGGGATCTATTGTTAATGAAGAAAAAGTTGATTTCAAATGCATATAAACCTATAATTTCTATCAAATTCCAAAAAGATGCCCTCTTTTCTAATTACTGGACTGATCTGGATCCAATAATTTCACCTAAACACATAACCTGTTCTGTTAAAATAACATCAAAATCTGTCCCATTTAAAAAAACTTAGCTATTTACAACTAATGATACTAAGCAATGCATATCTTTCCCCAGTTTTATTAAACAAATTTTATCCATCAACTTCCCCACTCTGTACATACTGTAACAACCAGAAGACTGATTTATTTCACATGTTTGGAGCTGCAAATGTGCTTACAAACCTTGGTGCTCATTAAAGGTCAAACTGCAAAAAATGGGCTATGAGAAATCTATCCTCTCCTGGAAATTTGCTATTCTATACATCCCCCCTTCAGGTTTATCAAGATTACAAACACATATCTTAGTCACCCTATTTACCCTAATCAAATATTATATCACACTAAATTGTAAAGACAAATCCCTTATTACATGGACATGTTTTAAACAGATGGCTATCAAATAGTTAATGGCCCATAAATACTTAATATATAGTCAAAAACTCCACCCTCATTTCTTTGATTATTGGAATATACTACTCAATCACATTCTACAATAAAGCACAACAATTATTTTCTGGATACCGGAGATGGGCTTTGGAGCTATTCATACCCATTATAACATTTTCTCTTTTATTTTCTTTATTGCAATATCTGGACATTAATAATTTTCATTGTTTATTGTCTAATGGACCAAATCTGATAATACTTGTTATTTTGGTTCATAGGTTCATAGGTGTTTACTAGGCTAACGACCACAAGGACCTTTTTAAGCCTAGCCATGCATTCTAAATCTCTGTCAAATTCTGATATCCTTGATATGTTTAAGCGGGGGCCTGGGAGATGAACCATTTACAGGTTACCTGTTTGCATCAGAGACATAGGTGCCAAACCAAGGATGAATTTCCAGTTTCCCATCCAATTGTCCAAGTTGCACTTGAATTGGATTAAGGAGGAAGTCTGCTTCACATGGATGGGGGGGCCTGTTCCATAGATGGGGTAGTCTATGGGATACATGCCTATCACTCCAGTAGGTCCTATTTATATCACAGGCAAGGTTTAAGTCTTTAGAATGGGTAATTCTGGTACTGTTTGTTTTGTGGATATGCAGGAGGTCCATCAGAGTGAGGTCTGACAATGCTCTGTATTCCAGGCATAGATGTCCCCTCAAAAGCCTGTATGAGACAGAATACAGGGAGAGGGCCTTGCGGCATTCTACATAGGACATATTACTTATGCCCTGTATTCTTTTAGTGAGGAACCTCTGTGGACGTTCCATTTGTTGGATATGCTTGGATAGATACATATGAAAGGGGGCATTGTACTCAGTGATAGGTCTGATGAATGCTGACTACAGTGGAACAATGACTTCCTTGGACTTTCCAAACCTTTGCTGGTATGTAATCATCAATGAATTTGTTCAAAACAAAAAACATTAAAGAGACTCATTGGTGATTATCATTATCACCAGCTAAATCATCTACAATAATAATGGCAAATGTTAAAACATGATTTACCTGCATATTTACATATGTATCTCAATATATAATTACATACACATACATACATATGTGTATGCATACTTGCATGTATATATACCAATCTTTGTTCTTTTATGCCTGAGTAATGTGCATGCATATGCCTATGTGTATGCATGCACATAGGCAATTTATTCACATATGTATACATCTTATAATTAACAGACATTGCTGATACTAGCATCCATACTCACACATACCAAAATAAAATATTTTCACGTTCACCCACACATATGGTGCTTATGAAAGTATATATTAATGGCCACACAAATTTTCACACTCATGTGATTGTGCTACAAATATCTCTGAATTGGACATGACTTGCATGCATACCTCTCAATTATACAGATTTTTGCAGAATGTCCAAATTTGTGCCTCACATTTTTGGTCTGTTTCTCATAAAATTGTGTTTTTCTGGCACATTTTTGAGAACTGAAGTCAGAAAATAATGACAGACATTTGAGTTTCAGACTTTATACCCTTCGAAAATTCTATGAATTTTCTAAGTTTGTAAAAGCAATATTTAAAAAATGTCCCTATTTTTGGGCCTTTGTCCCCCCATTATTTATGACTTTGTCCAGATTTCTTGCTGTAAGAGGTTGAGCGGTATGCCCGCATGATAACACTTACTGCAAAGTTTAGCATTACACAATGTGCTATCTTTAATTTCTGAATACCCGCCTACTATGTTTTATGTCCTGTAAAAGTACTAACAATGTACAAAGATTACATGGTACCGGTACCTGCGTTTTAATACAAAAGTAAAACAACAAATACCATGAATTAAACTTAATCTCTGTATGAAATCATTTAATTTATTCCCATTATTCAGCTCTTTGTTTGTTTGTTTACATATTAATTTCAGTTTGGTAACCATGTAAGTGGATTGGCTGACAGACACTTTTCAGTCACAACCTGACATCTATGGTACAAGATACAAATAGAAAATGTAAAATAGAATAAAGTACTATACCTCTTTCTGAAGGAATGTCAAGCAGTTTGGCAAAAGTGGAATTCAAGCACGATGCTAGATAAACATATAAGAAATGGAAGAGAGAGCAAACTAGAGCTATAACTTTGAAGACCAAACTAATAAAACTGGATAGACAAATTAAACACAGTGTGGGACAAGATCCGGAAAACATTGGAAAAAACTTATATAAAGATATTTCGCATAATAGAAAATCATTATATACATCTGTGTATATATATATATCTAGGATGTTTGATTGAATGATCAAATGTCCGAATCCACAACCACCGAACACACTTTTACGAAAGTGCTTTTATTGAAAAAGCGCTTTCTTTAAAGTGTGTTACTAAAAAAAAAAAAAAAAATACTACATTAACATTTTAGCAGGGGGGCTTTGCCCCCCTGTGCCCCCACACCCCCTTACTTTAATATTCTCCCTCTGAGACCGCACTACAGTGGGGAAAAGGGAATTTTCCCTTATCCGCACCATAGTATGGCCTCGGGAACACGCATACTTACACAAAAGTGCTTCTTCGGTAAAAAGCACTTTCGCATACGTATGCCCAGACGTTTGGTTTTCGGACTTTTGATCATTCGATCAAAAGTCCTACACCAATATATATATATATATATATATATATATATATATATATATATATATATATATATATATATACACACACATACACACACACACTAAAACCTACAAACTAACAAATTGTGTAGAATGTAAAATGTATTCGCCAACACAACAGATTATAAATACACTAAATACATTTACAAAATGTTATTCAAAACAGTTTTGGTTGCACAAAGGCAGTGAAAAGTTGTGCTAATAATATCCCATTAATGTTGATGCTAAAATTAAAGTAAATTATATTGAAAAATAAATATGCACATTGGGCACAAAGTACAAGGATGAAATAGAATTAGTAATGATGACGTGAGAACACTTTGGCATGAACTTACAGTATCATTGTATTTGTTATTCACCAGGCCATTAAAGTATGAGGAGATTCCTCAATATTGGAGATGTGCACATGTGGAACTCATATTTAAGGGATAGGGGAACAGGAAAAACCCAGAGTCACAGAGACCCATAACTTAAGATTGGAGACATGCACATGTGCAACCCATATTTAAGGAACAGGGGAACAGCACAAATTTAAGGAACAGGGGAACAGTACAAACCAGAGTCACAAAGACCCATAGCTTTACCTTCTTTTTGTGTAAAACAATGGAGAAGGTTATTTGCATAATGTATCATCAGAATTCAGAAGACTAGGACTTGAAACAACATATAAGCATGCATATGTTGAAAATAGATCTATAACTACCTATAACATGATGTTCTGTAATAATACAATACCAGTTATAAATGATAAGTGGTGCTGTGGTATAATTTATACAGACTAAATGTCAGCCTTTGATAAAATCACACACAAAATAATGGTCAATACATTACAGCAACTATTTACTGATGTAATTTTGATAAGATGGATAGCTGCATGGCTTACAAATAGGACATGACAAAGACACATTAACTGGACAGGTGAATCTCTAGGTTACAGTCAGGGTGTCCTATAGAGCTCTCACTCAGGCCCATAACTTTTTACATCACATCTTTCTGATCTATCTTTTTCATTTGTGGTGCTCTGTTGTCTGCATGCAGGTAACTTTAAATAGGTAAACAGCTTACATCTGTCACAGATAGGACAAAAATAACTTGAGTACTTCAAACCATTTGGGCACAGAAGAATAATATGTTGATAAATTTATCAACAGCAAAGCCTGTGAGATTTCAGAGAGATAGATAGAAGAATGAGTATTTAATACAGCATACTGTGATTTAAAATGTGGATTAATTTAATAACCTGGGTATATGGGTAGATCCAGCTTTGAAGTTTGGGTTTTTTTATCATACCAGTAAATTGGTTAATGATCATTTTTAAATTTATAGGCTGTAAAAACAAAAAATAATGAAAACAAAAAAAGATTTATAAAGTCTAGGAAATCAGAAATGATGAAGTGATGGATTGTAAGTTACACTAGTCCCAAATTAGGGTATGGAATAATAATTAAAAACCTTATAATAAAATTAGCATAAGTATATTGGAAAGAGCACAGCAAAAATATACCAAGGGCATGCATGGATTTGAAAGTTTTAGTTATTACAAAACATAAAATATTTGAAATTTTTACTCCATTTCATATTGATATTTAAGTGGAGACCTTAAGAAGAGAGTAATTAGAGACAACTACCTCCAGGAATGTTTACAGTTATCAAAAAGTATTAAATAATCAGACAATCTGTGTCGGAGACGATACAGGAATAAGAGATGTAGTAACTTGTTCTCTGTAAGAGTAGCTGACACATGGAATAACATTTCTAATTATAATAAAGTAAGCACTACTTTAGAATTTTTTAAGAATGTCTTCTTCACTGGAATGACTGTTCTGGTACATTTGCAAGCTTGAAGGGCATTATTGCCCATGCCTAAAATATTTGTATGTATGTACATCTATGTAAAATGTGTAAATATAAATAAGCTGTTTAATCGACTAGCTATGTTACATATACAAGGATGCATTCATTTTTTATTTATGTTTTATTTTTAGGTGTAATGGTATTCTTTAAGCTAATATTACAGGCATCTTGTATTGTCGTGATTGATCAGCAAAATCTGTTTGCAACAAAGTATCACATTTGCTCTCATTTGCAATTTACACTGTTTCACTGTACAACTGTTACATTATATCAAAAATAGCTATGTATGTCTAGATAAGTAATTAACTGCAAAATAGTCAAATAAATAAAACCAAGTCTTCACATGGTTACTTGACACGCTTACTTGACTAGGCATTTAGCAAGATTGTACATAGTTTTCTTAATGCTAGTTTTCATAGTTTTGCTTGTATAATTTAATTTTACTTAAATGTACCACTTTATATGTTGACAATTGTCTTTATTATGTTGTTTGTTTACTTTATATAAACAAGAAAATATAACTATTGTTTGTTTTCATTATATAAACAAGAAAATATAAATAAACAGTTTTGACAAAGAAATGCACAGTGGAAATAATGCTACAGGAGACACAGTTGGAAAGAACTGAGCATGTGAATTTGATAAAGAAAGGATTTCAGAATGGATATTCTGCATAATATCAGGGACAAAGGAAAATAGGAATACTTATATTAATTGCTAGAGGAGCTCCAGTAGTGACAGAAGTTGGAAAAAAGCATAATAATGGCAGATTTCTAGCAGTAAGAGGCTATTGACAAGGGATGAGGACTACACTGGCATATATTTATATTCCACCTAAAACTGAAATTTTTGGAGCTTAAAGAAGTTTGGGAAAATAATTAGATTTCAGCAGGGAATACTACTTATAGGGGAGGACTAGAATTTAATTTGCAACAACGAGGATGTATTTGGGACTAGAAGGGAAATATAACAAAAGAAGATGGATTTCTGAAGAAATTTATGAAAATAGTTGATATGACAGATGTGAACTCAGTAGTAGGAACTCTGAAAGAATTGACATATTATCCCCTTAGGTACAATAACTGGGCTAGACTTAACAGAAATTATATTTCACAGGAACATATCCATTTAATTGAGAACTTTGACACACATCTAATTACTATTTCAGATCATGCACCAATAATTACCAAGCAAAAAATGCAGGGTAATGAAGTAAAGATGAGATGATAGTGCTTCCCCACCGGGTCTATATCATGAAATCAAATAGGAAGAATGTCGAACGCTCTAATGAGCGAAACTGCCAAAACTTGAGGGTCCGTTATTGAGGTCTTAGTACAGTGTAGAGTAGAATATTTGCCCTTTCCTCATTGTAGTGCGATTCCGGAGTTGGAGTATATATTTAGTGGGGTGTGTGTGTGGGGGGGCACAACCCCCCCACAAACAGGACTTCGAGTTTCGGCAGTTTTGCTCATTAAAGCGCTCAACATTCTTCCTATTTGATTTCATGATATAAACCTTTCCTCACCTACATGTTAAAAAACAGAGGAATTTATGGAATGGGCAGTGGAAAATATCCAGGGGTTATTAGGGAAGATAGAAAGTAATTACAGCAAGTGAGTAAGATAAATTGAAAGTGGAGTTTAAAGATAGGATATAAAGAAAAGAAAAAGTATCTGGTTAAGAAGTAATAAGAATTATTTAGAGGGGCTGACAAAGATTAAAGTGTTGCAAAATTTGGGAAATCTCACAGAACAAGAAGAGGCACAATTGCAAAGTGCTAAAGAGAAAACAAGGGAGTACCTGGATAATATGCACAAGTTTAGAGAGATTGCTGTTAAGCAACTGCTTTTTGATAACTCCAGAGCAGAAAAACTTTTGGCACAGTGACTTAGGCAACAGAAAGGAGAAAGTGTTGTTACCAAACTTATTGAGCCTACAACAAAAAAATAAATAAATAAATACCCAGAGGTCCTGTAGAGGTTTTTGAGATATTTTGGACATGTTATAAAAATTTGTAAAGCAGAGAAGTAGGGAAATCAAGAAAAAGCAGAAATGGAAACATTTATGGAATACTTAAATATGTCAAGGTTAGAGGGGTCTATATTATAAAATCGAAAGTTTACTTACCCGAATACCTAAACATTGACATTTATTCCGCGAACTGCATATACACTGAACGCCCTAAACCACGAAATTCAAAAAGTTGAACTGTCATACTTGTCCCACCACACCGTCCGCTACATACTACCTACATAAACAAACTAAATAAATAAACCACATACATACACTAACCAAAACCCTACTTCTAACCCTACACTAAATCTTACATATACCACCATGTATGCACTTAACTTAACCCGCACCCTAACCCTAAGGTCCATAACTATCGCACGCTTACCTTAAAAAGCTAAGCCCAAACAAACTAAATAAACCACATATATACACTAACCAAAACCCTACTTCTAACCCTAAACTAAACCCTACTTCTAACCCTACACTAAACCCTACTTCTAACCCTACACTAAATCTTACATATACCACCATGTATGCACTTAACCCGTACCCTAACTCTAAGGTCCATAACTATCACACACTTACCTTAAAAAGCTAAACCCAAACAAACTAAATAATCCACACACATACACTTAACAAAACCCTACACTAAATCTAACATACATTACCATGTATGCACTTACCTTAACCTGCACCCTAACCCTAAGGTTCGTAACTATCGCACACTTATCTTATGTAGCTATACCACAGAAGGCCAACCATGATGATTCAACATTTCTGCACTTCTGGAAGATCGATGTTTTTGTGGTTCGATGAAGATGGGTCGACGTTTAACTGTTTGGGTAAGTAAATGTTCGTCTTTTTAATATAGACCCAGTTAGAGGCATACGAGGTTCAAAAACAGTTAAGACAGGAAGAGATGAAATAAAAATGGTGATGTACAAACCAATCTACAGGAAAGTCTCTAGACATAGATGCTATTCCAGTATAACTTTTGAAGTTAGGAGGGAAGAAAGTGATAAAAGATCTGGAAGGTTTTACTTAATAGGAGGGGAGGAAGCAACATCATGGAAAAATGCCTTGGTGGCTATACTACCTTAAGACAGTTAAGACCCATTTGATCCAGCTTCATATAGGCCCATTTCAATTTTAAACCATAATTATAAAGTGTTTATGTCTATAATGGCTTAAAGAATGGCAAAGATAATGTCAAAATTGATAGATATGGACCAATGTGTTTTTATGGAGGAGAGGCGAATATTTGTCAACATTAATAGCACAATAATGATCCGGTGGGGATTCAGAATGTAGGAAAATGCTACTGTTAGTGGTAGGTCTTGATGCAGAAAAAACATTCAACAAAGTAAAATAGGATTTTATGAATAGGGCAAAAAAAGCATTTATTGTTAATTAGAAGGATATATGAGGGACTGGAATCAAAAATCAAACTGGGAGGGTCCCTCTGTGGTAAATATGTCTGAATGTAGGACCCAGGCAGGGGTGTCTTCTTTCCCTTTTGCTATTTGTGTTACAGTTAGAAGCATCGGCTAAGAAAATATGGGACTCAGAAAGTCAAGGATATAATTGGTATGGTTTTCATGAAAAGTTCACCTTATTTGCAGATGATATTATTTTGTACCCAAGGGCACCAGAAAAGGACATCTCAGTGTTGTGGAATATTCTGAGACAGTTCCAGATTTTTGGGGATATAAAATTAATGAAGATAAAATAAGGGTTATAGCTATAAACTATGTACCAACACACAAATTGGTCCAGCAATGCCCATATTTATGGGGACATGATAAAATGAAGTATTTAGTAGTATGGATTAAAAAAAGATTTGGTTATGGCAGCTAAGGATATGTGGGAACAGACTAAACAAAAGATAATACAAAAAGTGAGAAACTGTAAGTTACTGCCTATAGATATGGATGGCAAGATACAAGCAGTAAAAATTATTTTAGCCCCTGTATTTTTATGCACAGGTCAGGCATATTTTTATCAACCTGAAGAAAAGTTGTGGACAGTAATTAATAAAGAGTTGAAGGATTTTATCTGGGAAGTGAAGAGAGCAAGAGTCAAGTCAGATAAATTGATCGTCCCATTAGAACAAGGAGGTTTAGGATTGATTACCTGATTTGAAGGGAAATTTAGAGCTACACAGTTATGGCTCTTATGCATAACACAAGCAGGAACATACAATTCAAAGTAGAAAGGGATGACAATGGAACAGGGGGATAATTCAAGGAGTAAAGAAAGAATGGGATTTTAGAAGCAGATATTTAAGGAGAATACCAACAGTCATAGAGAATATTATATTTATAAGGTAGCAGAAAATATTCTAAGAGGTAAGCCAACATGGAATGGAGAAAAGAGATTATAATGATAGTGATGACTGCAGTTAGAGGTACAGAGAATAGATGAGAAGGGCTGTAATTTAATACAGGAAGCAGGAAAAGAAACTAAAGTGTTGGGAAAATAATTAGAGAGGGAAAGGTAATAGAAAGGGAAGAGGTCAAAAAAATATTTGTATCGCAGAAGAGTGACTGCCTTCCCTATCAGGTACTCATATTAGAGTATAGACAAAGAGAAAGGGATAGAGGAACCCTGCACTGGCTGGGTTTTTATTTGAGTCTAGAACAAAAACTGCTGTTAAAAAAAATGGATAATTAGTAGAGCATATAAAATATTGCACAATAACTACAGTACTCAATCAGAAGAGGTCAGAAAAAATAGCGACAAGAGATTAGATATGCATTTCAAAAAGAAACAGTCAGAGGATATTTGTATATATATGTATAGCTCCCAAATATGTGACAAAGTCTAGAAGATTTAGTATTTTTGCTTGAAAGTGTTTCTATAGATATTTTTATACCTCAAGCAGACTCCAAATAATTTTTCCTCAGGTAGATGGTAAATGTTGAAGGTGTTATGGGAAAGAAACAAGTAACTGGGAACATAATGTTTTGGGAGTGTAATGAGTTGGCAGACTTTAAAAAAATCCCTCCAGAGGACTCTGTCAGGAATACTGGGCGAGCAACAGAGTGTAACTAAGGAAATTATTTTTTTCAGCTGAGATTCAGGATCTGAATTGCTTAGACATAGTAATGCCTTTTTAAGTTTTATTCTGGGAGCTGCCAAAAAATAAAACAATTGCTAGAAAATGGACATCAAAATCTAAACCACCCATACCTGAAGTAGTGAATATTGTAATAGATATACGAGAACAGGAAGTGGGACCTTCAGAAAGGTGTACAAGTAAATGACCTAGAAAGAAATGGAAACCTTGGGAACAATACATGCAGAAAAATGTTTTGGAGGAGGAATGAGTTTTAAGAGAAGGTAGGAATTGAAAAATGTATGTAATGTTGCCTAGCTTATAGGATATATAAAAATATGTGTGATGTGTAATGTTTGCAAATGTGAACTTGTTAATATGGTTTGATTACTTTTATATAAATGTAAGTTTTTCTGTGTCACAAGTGATAATTCAATAAAGGTGTTCAACAAATAAGGGATTAGATAGTTATATTTCAAATTATATATTTTGGTTATAATCTAATAACTACTTTTTACTTAATATAAACATGTTTTCTTGAAAACTGCAATAAATAACCCTGCCTCCTGCTTGCCTCTTGCGTGGTATTGCACCAGAGCCCAGTTCTTTGCTTTGAGGTTGGTGAGCCCATATGGTAGCTCCACACAGTTCTTCATACATAATCTGTCTAGCCTATAATGTTTAACTGACAATCAGGTACTTATTGTTAAAAATCCCCAATGCCTAGTTCTAGGATTATATCCTGATATCACTGTTTCAGGCACAATTTTTGGATTCATTAATTCTTCCATTACTGTGGAAAGGCATTCTGGATCCCTGCATGACTGGTTCCTCCTCTCAGATCAGCTTGCCAAGGGTGACTGTAATAAGAGCATAAAAGTCCAGACAACATAGAATGTAATAACCACTAAGGATATAAAGGGCAATTTTAAATGATGTTGTCCTCTTAGTCCAAGTGACTGTGACCTCCGGTTTCCATAGAAGTGATTTGCAGCCGAGTTTGAAGTGAAGTGATGTGATGAAAATCAGCACGTCTATATTAAAGCTTATGGTTTTCTCCCAGAAAATGTTGGAATATTGTCTCCAGGTGAGAGGAAGCAGCTATATTAGGTGGAAGTGTTTTAGTAGCATGGATCTTGTTTACAGGTGATGGCAATGGTGATTGGGAGATTGCCCAGAGGACTGTTGCCGTGATACTAGTACTGGAGGTTGTGGAGTACCAAAAATGACCTTCCAAAATGCATGTGGGCTCACTCTTAGTGACATGCTTAGAAACTTGACAATTCACAAAGGGTTTAGAGTATGACCACTGTTCCTCTTTGTTGAGGAGATTCAGTTGAAGTAGTATTGGTAATGTTTGAGGATTCCTCCTGGGTATCTCCCACAGGAGATGTATCAGGTACAGCCCACTGGGACGAGGCCTCATAGCACAGTCAGGACTTGTTGGAGGAATTATATTTCTTATCTTGCAATTATGAACTGGAAACTATTGGCAGGGACAGGACAGTCTGACTAACTTTCTTAGTTTTCTACCACCTCAGTCCTCACCAGGAAAAGCAGTATAGAAAATGATGATGGTATAAGAAATAATACATGTATGTCAACTAACAATGAGGTTTTATTTTAACAAGCTCACTACCAGTGAGAGGAAGCCAGTTTTGTTGCTCATCTATGCTTATACTCTATTTCATACTATGACTTTTGGATTCATACAGAGTCAGTGTAGGTAATTTTGGTGAATGCAAAAGGATTGAAACCATTCACCAAAACTACCTTCAGCAAACCAATAAAATGATTCTGTTTCCTCTGTTTATCTTAAAGTTACAAGGTATATAAAACCATGTTCAAAAAATGTAACCGGGCACTAACCACTCACAACTCTTACTCTCTATTTGAAATGGTCTAGTGTCGCTGACACAACTCTGAATGTAATTGCTCTGGAATGAGAACATATTTCTGTAAAATGAGGAAATATGACTACTTTTAATAACTTTAAACAACAGTATTTAGCATTTAAAGTATTTGTGCCATCAGAAAACATTTAATGTTTGATGTATCATTGAGACCAGGTAACGTATCTGCTTACAGTCTTATTTGCCACCAGGATTCATGGCATTCAAACAGGACATTATAATTGCCAACAAACTCTTTCATACTGACAGCATCTAATACAGAAAAACTGGAATTGTTTTGAAATTAATACACATTAGGGAGTGTTTGGCTAAATAATTACTAGAGTCTTTTTTCCTTATAGCCAAAGTGTGTTCATAAATTCTTCTTGACAACTTTCTCAGTTTTTTCCCAACATAAAAACAATGGGCAGGAATTGCAAGATGCTAAATAAACCACTCCGTGTGAATCACAGTTATAACTGTTTCTGGCACAAAGGTTTAAATTCAGTGCCTTAATGTGAATGTTGGAAGTGTTGGTAATAAATCAGCACTGCTTACACCTGCCACATTTGTAAGTACCAAATGTATTTATTTCTAATGGTGCAGTTGGATGGTGTTCTAACACCAATTTCACATTGCAAATTCTTTTGTAAGTAAACAAAGGGCTGTCACTACTAATTTTGGCTAATTCACCATTCCCTAAAATGATCTTCTGGTTGTCTCTGAGTATGTCTCTAATCAGATGCATGTTACTAGATATAGCAAGTGGAAAAGCCCTGTTATACTTAGCCAGTGAAGTATTTGTGGAAGTCAATTCTTCTCCTTTATCTGCCACTGTTTCTGGCTGATTTTTCATCAAAATTGGTTTAGCTTTGTTTGATCTAAGTAGAAATGCTTCTTTGATAATGTTTGTGAGCCAGTCAATATTATAGCCTTTTTAGAGGAAAAGGTATTTTAAATATTCTGCTTCCTCCTCAAAAATAGTTTGTTTATTAGTAAGCCTCCTAAGTCTGATAAATTGTCCTTTTATCACCCGTTTCTTCATATGAAAGGGCTGTTGACTTTTCCTGTGCAAGTATTGATTTACAAAGGTCTCTTTCCTGAAAATTTTACTTGCAAATTAAGAAACACCTTCTTCTAGGGAAACTGTAATGTTCAAAAAATTGATCGTCTTTCCACAACCACACATAGTGAACCATAAAAATGGAGTACTGGAATTAATGAAGTGAAACAATTGATGTAGTTCCACTTCAGTTCCTTTCCATAGAAAAATAAGGTAATCAATAAATCTCATGTAAAAGACTACCTTTTCAAACAAGGGGTGAGGTTTGAAGGGTACCTTCTCCCACCAAGCCATTACCAGGTTAACAAATATGGGGGTCACTCTCACCCCCATAGCAACTTCTGTTTTTGTTTGTAGCATTTTCCTTGAAACATGAAAAAATTGTTTTCTAAAACCATTTCCACCAAGACACAGATGGTATTTGTCATGTTGTTGTCAAAGTCAGAAAAGTTTGTAAAATTATGCCTAACAAAACCTGCTGAATACAAGTATATAAACTACATCAAATAACACAGAGACACAATCATTGTTATGTTCCCAATGCCATTTAATAACTCCAACAGGTCAGACTTTTGGACAACCGGATTTAGAAGATGGTCACAAAAAACTGATATGGCTGCTGCTGTTTTGAAGTGATCAGCCACAACTACTGGTCTAAACGGAGGACTGAACTTGTCTTTGTGTACTGCCGTGCAATGGATGAAGGTTTTGATTTACTGGTCAGTCTATGGCCCCATCCCCTCCTACTGTCATGAGTTTTGGCTAATGACTGAAAAGATGAAATCATAGGTACAAGTAGCAGAACTGAGGTTCTTCCACAGTATAGCTGGGCTCACTCTTAGGGACATGATGAGAAACCTGGCAATCCAGAAAGAGTTTAGAGTACAATCACTGTTCCTCGTTGCTGAGGAGATTTAACTGAAGTAGTATGGGCAATGTTTGAGGATTCCTACTTGGTATCTCCCACAGGAGATGTATCAGGCACAGCCCACTGAGAGAAGGCCACAAAGCACAGACAGGACTTGCTGGAGGGATTATATTTCTCATCTTGCAGGTATGAACTGGAGATTATTGGCAGGGACAGGACAGTTTTCTGCCACCTCAATCTTCACCAGGAAAAGCAGTTTAGAAAATGGTGACAGCGTAAGAAATAATACATGTACGCCAGTAAACAATGAGGTTGTATTTTAATGAGCCCACTAACAATGAGACGAAGCCAGTTGTGTTGCTCATCTATGCTTATACTCTATTTCATACTGTGTACTGGCACTCTCAGAATGTTTACCTTTGAAACATTGAAAGTTGGCTTTACGAACAGCCAGATGGGCAAACTGTAAAGCCGAATCCGGACTGTGGAACATCTCTGAATTTTGAAACTCAGCAAATCGAACTGCAGATTCTCTGAGTTTCAAACTCAGATGTCGAACACACATTGTAATGCAGGGGGACAAGCCCCTCTGCTCCCCTCATGTGGGGGGCTGTGCCCCCACCCCTACTTTATTATTCTAACTCCGAGGTGGCACTACAGTGGGGAAGGGATCCATTTCCCAATCCCCACTATAGTGCACTCCGCACCCACAATGCCGAATCTGTAATGAGCGAATGTCAATGTGCATTCACTCATTGCACATTCGATGCATTTTTTTTCAGCTAACTGTAAACTTGAAAACATACTTTCATGCAACTGTCTTTCGACAAGTTGCACTTCAACATTTCAAAGGTAAACCCTCTCAGAAATCCATTTGATTTTTGGATTTATAAGGAGTCGGTGAAGGTAATTTTGGTAAATGGAAATAGATTGGAACCATTCAATGAAACTACCTGCTGGAAACATAACAGTTTAAGCCCCCCTCCCCCAGCATACCACCCTGTACTTAGATATAACAACTCCAAGGTCACACAACAGTGGAGTAAAATGCAAACTCCACTGTTGGCAAAATTAGTTTAGGTGAACAGTACTTTCCTTTCTGCATTCACTGAAACTGCTTTTGTTGAAATGACATGCTCCCAGATTTTTCTGTCATATTTGTGTTTGCTGTTGTTAGTGTCGTACTATTGCTGTAATTCCATACCAGCAGAATGGCACTGATAGAGATATGGGAAATAAATGATGGACTGAGAACACATGCTGGGAAGAAAGCTCAGGCAAATATCTGAAGTTATTAGTTTTTAAACTCTCAAACTTATTTAACATTATTTTTGCTGCTTATTTTTTCCTTTAAAACTGTAGTATGCATGTCCAAGTTATCCTGAGTATCAATGTGTAGCCCAAGTTTGACATTACAAGCCATACAGGCATCCATACTGATGTAGGTGGATGAAGTGCACCCCTGCAAAACCATCGGCATAGATTCCCTTATCCTTTATGGAAAATCAGGATACTTAATATCTCACCGGAGTGCAGGGAAACGGAGCATGAAAGGGATCAGGAGGTCTTGGCTCAAGCTCTGATGAATTACAGATAATCAAGGAATTGCTTAAAACCCTAGAAAGGAATTCTGTACTACACTGTCACCACTGTTTTAAACCATAGGGCTGATGATGAGGGCATGCAGACTGCATCATAGGAGTGAAAGATATAATCGCATCAAACAGAGATAGGAAGCTAGAGATAGCAGGTAAGACATTTTGGTCCCATTAAAATACACTTGCGAGTGAAGAGGTTTTCCTGCCAAATTTGAGGGTATTGAGACCGTATCCTTTTTTTCAGGACCTATTAGTGTGACACTATGGATTTCTTCTGTATGAACATGCATACAACCCAGAAAGAAAAATAGATTCATCTAGATCCAAGATAAAGCATTAATAATGTTTTTTTTTTTTTTTTAAGTAAAAATGTCTTGCAAAAAAAAAAAAACTGTATTAATCAGGATTTCTCTTGAAATAGCTAAGGAATTTACTTTCTCCAAGGTAAAACAAAAATGTTATAAGCATCCAAATGAATAAGTAAACATTAAAGAGCATCTATTTAGCTGAGATTGAATTAGCTATGCTAAACCAATAAGCAAAACAGGGCTAACTAAAGGAACGTTGATGTGATACTACAACCAGTGATTAATGCACACATCTGAACACTAAAACAACAGTCTATGTATTTTCCTGATTTCAGAAGCTTTTATCTGATTCAATGGCTGCAACCAAGGTTAAGTGCTATCATCCAAAAATGGCGTCTTCAGATAAGATTCATAAAACCTATGAAATAGTTTTATGAACTGGATTCAAAGAACTCATTTTTGGATGAAAGTACTTCTCCTTGATTGCAGCCACGAAGTTAACTAAAGGCTGCAGAGATAAAGAAAATACACTGACTCTGGGCTATTTGAATTTAGCATTACCATTATGTCTTATATATGCTAAATGAAAAGTGGTATGCATTAACTACCTAAGGGCCGGTGAGCTTAAGCAGATAGTTCTCAGTGGTTTTTAATGCTTAACCCTGAGCACATTGTAAAAAAGTGATTGCAAAAGCTGCAGTGATCATCCATTTTTTGTCTAGAGAACCAAACTTCTCAATCTAGATAATTTCAAAGTCACAAGAAATGACAGCAACCTTTGTGCTTATCTATGAATGGTTTGATGTGTCCTTTGTTATTTGCATGAGTTTCTGAAATCCAAACTGCTTTCTGCTTTTTATGCAGAATGATGATTAAAACCCTTTGGTTTAGATAAGAGGAGAAGTCCATGTCCATTCTACATATATGTTGCTTAGATATATCTCTGATCATCAGCAATTTATACCCTCACTAGAAATTAAACAATTATTTTTCCTGTTTTTCCTTAATTTTCAGTGGACTTCACGGATTACAGAAGTCAGTATCAAGAGTCAGAAAGCCCTTTTGCAATAAGTAGGGGGTACTCCTGCTGCAATATGAGATATGATAATGGATCAGTTTGAAATGCATACTCATATATCAGGTCACCTCTACATTTTTGGGTTATGAAAAATTATTTGTGAATTTGAAATGGTGACAATAGTTATATTGTTACAAAGCTATTCATTGCAGGAGGCCACAGTGGTTCTTATCTTCAAGGAAGGATCAATAGAACATCAGTCTAATCAGTGTGCAATACAAAGTTATGGATAGGATTGTTATGGAAGTTGTTCAGAGTGAGCCAAGCATTTCATGCCTCTAGATATTAACCAGTACAGATTTGGTAAAGGAAGACATTGCTTACAAAATCTGACTATCTTTTCTGAGCAATTTACATCTACTGTTGTTAAGGTATTATATATGCATACAACCTCATTTAAAATTGTAAAGGTATTCTATGTTATCCCCCATGAAGGATGTTTAAACAAATTCAGTGATCTGAGACTTAATGGATACACAGTTCACTGGGCTGACATTTGGCTTTCATGTAGACCCAAAGTGGAATTAGAAGTCACTGCCACATCCTTTCTGAAACCCATTATTCCACTATTATGCATACAGTTTTATATTCAAGAACATCAAATTTGTACTTCAGGTTTAAATTGGCTGTATTTATACAGCGAGAAGGCAAATTCAAAATGATTAAAAAAATAAAGCAATTCAGGCCACTTAAGAGTCTCCCAGCAATTCTAGCCAAATCAAAATACAGTTAATTGTTTATAGTCACTAATACTATGTCTGTAGCATAGTATTTTTGTCTCAAGTACTATTCACATATTTTCAACAACCCTAACTCTTTGCCTCCAAGCCCCTCCTCAGAATGAAAGAACTCCTCTCTCTCAGCATGCTCCAAACTATGTATCTCTATGTCTCCAAGTTTCATCTTCCCTTTACAAGAGAGGTCAGTACCCCACATCCTTCTCTCTGTCTCTGGACCTTCCTTTTTTAATAAGTGGAGTGTGACCTCCTCCACTAAGTGCAATCTCCCTGTCAAACTGCCCCAAAACTGTTGCACCTCTTACTCCTCAGTCACTATACCACAAGATCCCCATCAGCTCAGATATGTGAAGAATGGTCATCATTGAGTAGCCAGACCACTGAAACTATCCCACAAATTCCTTGGCAACTTTTTCCAGTTGTGACAATATTTAGCAATATGTGCATCTTTGGAACAGGCATAATACTATGATTGCCTGCTGTTACATTCAATGGCATGAACTTTCTGCTTAAGCTAATCAATTTGGATGTTTGCTCCAATTTTTCTTCTTTGTACTGGGATAAACTTCAACTTGGCACTCTTGTGTACAGTGTCTAGTTTCTTTTTTTGTTATTTTAAAGTCTTATCCTGTGTTCTGTCATGTTTGAGTGCAATTTCTTGTTAGCTCAAGCTTACAAACTGTTGATTAATGCAATTGTATGCCTTCATATATCTCAGTATACAGTTTCGCCTAATCTTGTTAATTCCTTATATGCTACATCCAAAGCATTACGCAAAGTAGTCTTGATCCTCCATGTGGAGAGAAGCACAGAATTATCATACATATTTTATTTAGGGTTGCATTTTCATACAATTTTGATTACTCTGTCTGTCTGTCTCTCTCTCTCTCTCTGATTGACTGCATTTCCAATTATTCTTATTGATCTGTCATATTAGCTCTGCTCCATTTCATTTAAGGACTATTATTCTAGATTTTTCCACTTTGTGGTTATATGCTTAGTCATGTCTTCCACAATCGCAGGCTGTTTGAGGCTTTTGCTTTGTTCTATGAACCATACTCTAATTGAAAAAACTTTCCTTTCCTTGCATCATCTTAGCAACATACTAGTCATCTGTTTTGCCATTTGACATTCTCTTTTCTTCCAGTAGCACATTTACTAGGCTTTTATTATTTTTGAATTTTTGTTTCAGTTCCTTCTAGAATAAGTTGATTAAGTGCACTTATGTCACTTATATTGCTTTTTTATTATTCAGTGCACCTAGTCTTTGGAGGTCCTGACTGATAAGTGCCAAATGCTTAGTTTATGTTTTTAGATTGATACTTCATTGTTGTGAGCATGTTTTGAATTTGTTTCTGGTCTTTTGAAGTTGTGCTTTTAGTGACTAATTCTCAGCTTACAAATTCAGATATTTTAATTTTAACTCATGGAGGGCGCTATTTATCATTTGTAGCTCCTGCCACTATCTTTCGTTTTCACTTTGTAAATATAAGATGCCAGGTAGGATTGACAATCTCTTCTCTTCTGATTTTCATGTTTCAACATCAGATCACTTTGTTCTTTTCCTTTTTGATTTGTGACATCTCTTGACTTAGTCTTTCAGGCTGACTTCTGTATTTCATTGTTCACACTTACAGCAAAGGTTCAGAGAGAGTCTTTTGGATAAGTCATCAGTTTATTTGGTGGCCTAGGTCAGCTAATAACCTAATAAGTCTCTCTAATTTTATTTCCATGCTCATCTATCATTTATTTTACCACAGTTATGTGTGTTTTATGCTTGAAGTCAGCCCCCAATGACTATCATAACATTTTTCTTTCTCAGTTAATTCTGTAACTTCACCTTGCAATAATATACAGTGTTATGAGACTTCGATATTTTCTGTTGTTCTTGTTTACCACTTTATTCCTTAAGTAGTTTTTCTTCTGAAATGATCTCCACTGCTTTTTTTATAAGTACAAGTTTCTTAAAAATGTCTTAAGTTCTTTCTCTTAGTATCATCTATTCCAGTTTGTTTATAACCAGAGCCAGAATCATTGCTTTCAGCCAAGCTTTATACTTTGCATATTTGTAACACTGGACCAAAAACATTAATTTGCTCTTGCCTATCAAAGAGATATTGGTGCCAAACATTCCCATTCCAGTACACCAGACTTGGATGGCCAACACTACTTTCTCTAACTCATAATGCTCTACCTCAGAAGAGTTTTGCTTTACTTCCATGACAACTGAACTATTTCCTCCAGTTAACTCATAATGCCACAACTTGGCATAGGTTTGCTTTACTTTTCATGACAGCAACACTAATTTATCTGGTTAACTCATACTACTATATCACTGCAGAATTTTGATTTTACTATGTTTACCTCATATTTTCAGCAAAGGCCAATCCTTTCCATGACAGCAGCATAATTAGGGCGGCACAGTGGTGCAGCGGTTAACATTGTTGCCTCACAGCAAGAGGTTCTCGGGTTCGATTCTCGACTGGGGTGCCTTCTGTGTGGAGTTTGCATGTTCTCCCTGTGTTCGCGTGGGTTTCCTCCGGGTGCTCCGGTTTCCTCCCACATTCCAAAGACATGCATCTGGAGCATTTCTCCCCGGGCCTCCACTGAAAACAGGCTCTGCGGAACCTAGTCGGACTTTCCCGGTCAACAAATGATAAATAAATAAATAAAAAAATAAATAAGTATGGTTCTGCTTATTACTTGTTTTGCCTCTCATTTTTATTACAGGTTGCTTCCAAGCAGTCTGACAAGTTTGCACACAGTTGTCATTCTTGTTTTGTACAGCAAAGAGCATCCTTTTTATTAAGGGTTTATTGTCAAAACAAATACCTCTTACTTGACATAAACAACAATGACTCCACTCTTCCTCTCAGAGGGTTTAACCTGTAGAATCAATAACTTTTTCTTGGTTTAGTCAGCACTCTGTTTTCCTCTCAGAGGGTTTAACCTTATAATATCAATATTTTTTCTTAATGTATACAGCAATGACCTCACTTTTTCTTGTAGATGGTTTTATTTTTGAAAACACTACCTTATATCAGCTTTAGTTTCACAAAATTGCAATAGTATTTTGGCTAAGGGAATTTTATCACAAACAACTTTTTGTTGCAAGTCTAGTAGTATAAATCCAACCAAAAACTTCCTTTTTTGTTTTAGCAACTATCTGTACAGGTATAGGTCAAATATTCTTGTAGGAATGCTAGTTCTTTAGTAGTAACAATTCACTACTCAGATATCTCATACTCTTTTCTATAGATATCTCACTACTGTTCAAATAGCACTTAATATAGTTTACTGCTTTGTAGAATTGCACATGATCACAGCAGCACCTGGCAAGATTTAATGCTGTATAGGTTCATAGGTTCATAGGTGTGTACTAGGCTAATGGCCCTGGGGCCTTTACAAGCCTAGCCATAGGATTACCCTGGTATAGTGCCACCGACCTTAGTTCCCAGTGCCTCTGTCGAGTAGAGCCACTGGTGTTATTCCTGGGGTGAATTTTTTGTTTCCCATCCACTCATCAAGATTTCTCTTGAAATGGGTCAGTGAGGTGCTCTGCTTGACATGTATGGTAAGCCTGTTCCATAGCATGGGCAGTCTTTGGGTTATGATCCTGTCCCTCCAGCATGTTCTGTTAATTGTAGTAATGAGGTTGAGGTCTCTGGAGCATGTAGTGCGGAGGGATTGGAATTTCTTTAGATGTAGCATTTATAACAGAGCTGGGTCAGACATGGCTTTGTAAGTCAAGCAGAGATTGCCTCTAAGTAGGCGATATGAGACAGAGAATAGCTGGAGTTTTTTAGTCTGTCCATATAGGACAAGTGTTTAAGGCCTAGGATCCTCTTTGTGAGGTACTTTTGTGGCCTCTCCAGTTGTTACAGGTGTCTAGTGAGATACATGCCAAATGGGGCATTGTACTCGATGATTGGCCTAATGAGGGAAGAGTAGAGGGAGACAATGACCTCTTTCTTCCTGGATGCAAAACCCTTAGTAATGAAATGTGCCACATAGAAAGACTTTCTGACCACAGTGGCAATGTGGTGATCAAAAGAGAGGTTGCTGTCAACCTGTGTTCCCAGATCTCTTATAATGTCTTCTGTGTTCAGTGGACTACCACCAGTGTAGTAATTCATGGGAACTGGGTTTTTCCCAAAGGGGATGATGACACATTTTTGGCATTGAGCTTAAGGCCATGGTTCTGACATCAGTCATTGGTCACAGTGAGACCATTCTGTAGGATGTCAACATCACTTGGGGAGTTACTAATAGCTCCCAACTTGCAATTGTCTGCGAACTTTGTCAGCCAGAGTCCCTTCATGTTGGCCTGGACTTCAGAGAAGTAGATACCAAACAGGAGAAGACCCAGGACCGAGCCCTGTGGGACTCCACACATGACTAATCGGCAGTCTGACTTGGAGTCAGCTACTTTCGCACTGTGGTTTCTATCTGTGAGCCAGTTTGCAACCCACCTAATGATATATGGGTTGATGCCAAGCTTAGTGAGTTTTTCTATGATTACTGAGTGGGGAATGGTATCAAAAGCCATGGCCAGATCAAGGTAGGCTGTATGAACCACCTTGCCTTCATCCACAGCTCTGGTGACTGACTCACAGAAGTCAACCAAATTGGGAAGACATGATCTACCCTCCACAAAACCAAACTTTATGGGAGCCAGAGTTTGGAGATTCCCTATATCCTTGTTTATTAAGTCCATGATGATACATTCCATAGCATTGCATATCAGACTCGTCAAGCTAATGGGGCAATAGTTCCCAGGGTTTGTAGTCACTCCTCCTTTGTGGAGAGGGATAACTGTAGCAGTGTGCCATTCATCAGGGACAAAGCCTGAGATAAGGCTGTAATTGAACAGAGCCCACAGGTGAGGTGCCAGTTCACTCTGTAGTTCATGTAGAACACAACCAGGGATATTGTCAGGTCCCATAGAAGCTGTATTCTTGGCCTTGGACAGTGGTGTTTTAATCTGTGTAGCAGTAATACTGGGTGCCTGGCAATCTACTGGTATTGTGATTGGTCCTTTGGGGGGGGGGCAATGTTGGCACTGAATCTGTCGACCAGAATACTGGCAATATCTGTTGGCTCAGTATAGGAGGTACCATTGTGCAGTAGCTCAGAGCAAATCTGGGTATTGCCATGGAGATTCTTTACATAACTATAGAAGGCCTTGTGGCTGTCTTTACTATCTGCTGCAATTCTGTTTTCATACCTAGCTTTAGAGGATTTGATGAGGGATCTCAACTTTTTGTTGAGGCAGATAAGGGAGTTTTTCCATTCTCGGGACTTCACCTTATTCCGCATCAGTTTCCTCTGTCTGCTGTAGAGATTGTTTATGGCAGGGGACCACCAGATTGGCTTAATTTCTTTGGAGGAGAGGGTCTTGGTACTATTGGGTATGGTGAGATCCATGCATTTGTGTACGTGTTTGCACAGTGAATTGATGTATGATTCTGCAGTTATACAACTATTCTCCATTTGCATGGGTGCCGTGAAGTTAGCCACCTCTGTTTTTAGGATTCCAAAGTTAACTTTGGAGAAGTTTTTCATGGTGGTTACCTTTGCTGGGGGGGTGGGAGGGATGTGGATTTCCAAGGTGATTAGTTTGTGGTCAGATCTAACCAGGGAGGAGATGACTATTGGTGTAGAGCAATGGTTGCCCATGTTAGTAATGACCAGGTCAAGGATGTTGCTACTTCTAGTGGGGGTAAGAACAAGCTGGTCCAGGGCATTGGAATTAATGAACTCCAGGAAACTTTGGGCAAGTGTATTGGTACATGAGAAGATTACCCAGTTTATGGAGGGGTAGTTGAAGTCGCCTAGTAAGAGAGTGTTAGGTTGGACCCTAATACTCTCCAGGGTGCTTAGGAACGTGGAATGCGAGTCTTGGGACATGGTTGGAGACCTATAGCAGGCTACAACCTGAATCGCTGTCTTACCGAATGTTAGCTGCACCTGAAGTATCTCTGATGCATTATGTTGGGCTACCAGTCAGGAGGTGTGCGCATCCTTTATGACTATGGAGACACCACCGCCTTTGGAGCTTTGGTCTAAGTTCTGGGGCCGAAAGGTGTGGAATGAGTTATAGCTTGGTAGTGCAGGGGTGCTTTCTGCTGCCTTGAACCAGGTCTCTGTTACAGCACAAATGTTGATGTTCTCCATTTTAAGGAGTGCCTCGAGCGAGTGGATTTTGAGGTTTAGACTTCTAGCATTAAGCAACATGACCCTCAGACTGGATTTCTTTGTAGCTATTTTGGTGATAATTTGGTCTTTGAAACACCACCTAAAAAGGCACTATAGGAGTGGCAAGAGCCTTGGCCAGTATCCAGTAGCCCAGGGGTGACAGATGCAGGCCATCTCTGGCAAAGCATCGAGGTCTGTCAGTCATGTCATCCCAGGCAGACAGATACTGGATCCCCTTAGAATGACACCAGAAATTTACCCAATTTTTGAAATCAATCATCTTCTGCTTGTACTGTGGTATAATTCTGGCTGATGGTAGGATGCTGCTCAGTCTAGGGTCATACCCGCCTGGACTACATAATCCGAGAGCTCCTCCATATCTCTTTTCGTGTAGTCCAGGGAGATACATCTCAGGTCATTCACACCCACATGTACAATGACAGAGTCATATTTGTATCTGTTGTTGAGTGACCTGAGTGCATGCATTATGTGTTGGATCCTGGCACCTGACAGGCAGCTGACTGTTATTTTCTCCTTATTCAGCCTAGTGAGTGGCCATCAGTATGCCTCACTATCGAGTCACCTATTACTAGTGTGTTGGGCATGCTGTTTTGCCTTAGGGGCTTTGGTTGAGTGGCACACTGTTTAGGAGATTTATATGTCTCATGATTAGTGTTGTGTTGTGGTGGTCGAGTGCATTTCTGCCTTAGAGGGCTCTGCTGCTTGGGTAGATTTTTATTGAAAGCCTCCACAAAGGTGGGTGTGTGGTTTGTGTTTTTATGTGAAGGCAGTGCTAGTGTGTGTTCCAGAGGGCTATGTGTTCCATGTAGTGTGGTGCAAGTGTTGACCTTCTCCTCTTCACCAACTATTCTGGTCTTGGCTGGAGAGTGTGTGGCTTCCAATTTAGATATATAAGTGCATCTCTTGCAAGCCTGAGTGTTGGAAGGTAAGAGGAAAGGGTTGTCGGTGTACATGAGGCAGTTGTTATATTGCCTCAGGATGCCCAAGTTCACCAGGTTAATAGCAGAAAGCACAGGGAACTGACCTTTAGACATGCCTGGCAGGGTGGGCATTGATAATAAGTACTAGATCTGTTTCCTTGTAGAACGTTTAATGCTGGTAGCACTTGTGCACCACAATAATTGCTACAAGAAGTCTGGTAAAAAGCTAGATTAATAAACAAGTATAAGTGCAGGAGTGGAGAGAACTAGTAGATCTAAGGGAAAATTTGAAGAGCAGGCTCTGGCACTGCTCAGAAGCTTGAAAATAGTCCTGGATACAGCAAGTCTGTATCTGAACTAGACTAGTTACAGGAAAGGCAAGAAACAGGAGCAAATGGAAAGTTGAGAGAGATGGAAAAACTGTCCAAATGGCCAAGAAAATACAACTTCTGGGCCAGGAACCACTCCTCTTGTGGTAGATAGGCTACCTAGTGCTTACCACTCCCACTGATAAGCTAGAAGGCTTCCCTCCAACACAGAAAGGCTTGGTGGGGGCTCAGGAGCTTACAAACAGTCCTGGATACAGCAAATCTGTATCTGGACTAGACTAGTTACAGGAAAGGGGGGATAGAAGTGCAAATGCAGGCTTTTAAATCAGAAAGTTGAGAGATGGAAAAACTACCCAAACGGCCAATAACTACAATTTCTGGGGCCAGAAACCACTCCTTATGTGGTAGATAGGTTACCTAGTGCTTACCACACCCACTGATAAGCCAGAAGGCTTCCCACAAACACAGAAAGGCTTGGGGGCTCAGGAGCTTACAAACAGTCCTGGATACAGCAAATCTGTAGCTGGACTAGACTCGTTACAGGAAAGGGGGGAAACAAGCTTAGCATTTTTTTTTTTTTAGTAAAGTGGAAAAGGAGAAAGCTGCAACAGAAGTTAATTCAAGGTTAAGACTCTAAGTGGGCTGGCCTTCACAAATGTTCTCTCTCTGTTAGGTAGAATGAACTAATAACTCTAGACTGTGAGGAGTGTCCCAGATCAAATATACAGTATGAGTGGGCAACTGCAAAGCCACCAAGTGTTACAGCTACTATCTGTAGCTACTAAATGAAAGTTTAAACAGATAAAGGAGCAAGGAGACTCTAGAGAATGCTTTTAACTGCAAACAAAACAATTATATGATACCTGAGTAGAACAAAGAAACCTAAAAAAATCAAAAATGCACAGAAAAGCATGGATACAGCTCTCACAAACAGACAATATAACTCTCAGTATGAAAAAGTTTACAGTCAAGTAATTCAGTGAACATGCAATTAGAGTTATGAAACAGTATCTAGCAATGAAAATACAGTTAAAATAGTATAAAACAGTACATAACGTGAAACAGTAAAAAAAGCTTTTTAACAGTGTAAAATGTAGTAGATTAACTGTATAGCACAATTATAAGCATTACAGAAGTGCAATTCAATGAAATAAGTGTAAGAAATAATTTATCCTGCTCTTGTGAATTATACGTTTTGCTAAAAGCACCACATTGCAAAACTCAATGTTGTATACAGCTCCACATTTGTCAGTGCTTTCCTCACATCATGCAGTACTTAATGTTTAACTAGTAGGTTTTAGAATGCCTAAAGTTTTTAGCAGTTTAAAACAAAATAGCATGTTTTAAAAGTAATGCAATTCTGTTCAGTATTACACAACAGTGATTTTCACTTGCTTAATGCACAAGACAATTCACAAATGTAATAAATGTCTGGCTCAGAATTACACTATACTTTCTACTGTTGTAAAACACCATACTCTGGTCTTTGAATTCAACAGACTGTCAGTATTGTTCTCTGTACACTATAAAGTCATCCATAACTCAAATTCCCTTTTCACTGCAAAATTCCCAACTATTGGGGTTCCCACTTTCAAATACACAGTTCATTTCAGTTACAGGCTGCAAGCTTCTCCAGGAGAACTTCACCAACTATTTCACTAAACAAACAAATTAAATGTAGTAATAGTACTGGATTAAATTCTCTACTGCAGGACCCTTGAATTATTTCAGAAACACCACTCCACTGGCTTCAGCAACACTGTATACACCACACTGACTACAGTTAAAATATGCAGAGTTGTCACCATTTCCAGTACATACATACATAGTTCAGAACCAAATTACCTATTTCAATGAGAAAAAAAGTGTAACACTTTACTAACCCATCATGCACACTTTATTTTCCCAGAAATGCAAGTACAATATTTTTTTTTCCTCAGCAAACAATTGTACATAGACTTTGGATTGCCATAAAATGTTTCTAACATTTGTAAACTACTTTTCCACACTTTGGATTTACTAAGGGAACTTCCACAACTTTTGCCCAAATCATGGGTAATTTGACACCACAATGCTTTTTATTCCATTGATTTTACTTCACATTTGCAGTTTAAAAAGTCAAAAAAAATTTCCATGGTGTTACTTACCTCACTACTTTCTTTCTTACATGCTTCATACTGAAAGAAAATCTTTCCAACAGCTTATCACATTCACTGTGCATACCTTGGTAAGCAAACTGCCAGTATTTCAAATCACATGGTCAAATCACTTAACAGAACTCATCATTCTGTCTCTATTTGACATGCCTTGTGCTTCCTTTTAAACTTTGTTTAACAAGTAATTATATATGTTTTCCTCAGAGTTAATTTGCATTTATCTTCCCTCTGTCTCTAGGTGTGGCAAAAAATGAAGCCTCTCATTCTGCTTAGCAATCACTTAATCATTTAACAATGCTCCTTGAATTTCACCATGGTGAGATTCACAATAACTTGGCAGGAATCACTATTTTTCAAAAGAGGGAGAATGAGCAATTCCTCATGAAGCACACACTTCTCTCTCCTTTTACAGGTGTGGAATTGACTCAAAATGGGTCTACCCTTACAGGCAGTGATGTAGGGACCAGAAACCATTATAGCTTGGTATGACTATACCAACATTTGTCAACATTCTCTTCCATTGTAATATATTCAAGATCTTCAGGACTTTACATCAGATTTAAATGTTTTATTTACACACTGAGAAGTGAAATTCAAAATGATTTAAAAAAAAATGAAAGTAATTTTATTTCATTTACTGTCTGTCAGTGATTTAAACCAGCTAAACATAAAGTTCATTATTTATGGTCTCTCTCGCCATTTCCATGATACTTCTGGCTTCTCTGTAGGATACTAATCCTCCCTAAAGGACCTTTCACAGCTTTCCACAAGTCTTGATTCTTAGCTTGCAAGTCCCTCCCATATGGGGAACATCTCTTGTGTGCCAACAGGCCCCAGTATGTTTATTTCTATAAATTTCTTCCTCTTTTCACAGAAAAGGCCAGCATCTCTGTCTCTCTCTCTCTGTCCATCTCTCACTGGCCCTCAGTTTTATATGAAAGGGAGTGGCCTCATCTACTTATAACAGGCGTGAATCCTTCTCCCAAACTGTCCCAAAAGTGCAGCACCACATAACTCCACAGCAGTTGCCTGGAGGCACCATACCACAATATGAACATATTGCATTTACTGAATGATATGAAGTCTGAAACTCAGGTGCCTATCATTGTTTAGTGAATTTAATCCTCACTGATTTGCTACAAAAATTCAGAAGACCACACATTTTATGAGTAGCAAACCAAATATATGAGACAAAAATCTCAACATTCTGCAAAAATCTGGACAGTTGAGAGGCATTATTTATTTATTATTTATCTGACATTTGTTTACCTGGAAAGTCTGACTGGGTCATGATGTACCCATTTTCAGTAGAGGCCCTGGGAGAAAAGCTCCAGAATGAACCAGGTATGATACTGAGCAAAAAGATGGGGCAGCTAGTATCTATCTATATATATATATATATATATATATATATATATATATATATATATATATATATAGGTTCATAGGTTCATAGGTTCGCACTAGGCTATCTGCCCTAGGGCATTTATAAGCCTAGCCAGAGTGTATGTGGCTTACACCACCCCTTAGGATGAGAATACTACGCCCTTTTAGGGTTTAGTTTACTATGCCTCTGTCTAGTAGTGACAAAGAGATGACCCCCGGGGTAAACCTACGATCTCCCATCCACTGCCGAGATTTCTCTTGAATAAAGTCAGTGAGGGACTCTGCCTAACATGGACTGGGATTCTGTTCCAGAGTGTAGGGAGCCTCTGGGTTATGAATCTGTCCCTCCAGCACGTTCTATTTATTTCTGTGTTGAGGTTTAAGTCACTTGTTCTCGTGGCTCTGATGGATTTGGATTTTCTGAGGTGGAGCATGTCCATTAATTCAGGATTGGACATGGCCTTGTACGTCAGGCACAGATCACCTCTGAGTAGGCGGTATGCACTGAATAGAGCTGGAGTTTTTCAGTCGGGCAGCATATGACATATGTTTAAGACCCTTTATCCTCTTGGTGAGGAACTTTTGGGGTCTTTCCAACTGCTGCAGGTGTCGGGTGAGATACATCCCAAATGGGGCATTGTACTCAATCATTGGCCTGATAAGAGAAGAGTACAGGGGCACAATGACCTCTCTTGATCTAGATGTGAAACCCTTCATGATAAGGTGGGCAATATAAAAGGTCTTCCTAACCACTTTGGCAATGTGAGTGTCAAATGAGAGGTTACTGTCAACCTGGGTCCCTAGGTCCCTGATTACCTCTTCCAGACTTAATGGATTACCGCCTATGTGGTAATTTGTCGGTACCTTGTTTTTCCCAAAGGGTATGACTATACATTTTTGGCGTTTAGCTTAAGGCCATGGCTCTGGCACCAATTATCCATTTCTATGAGGCCTCTCTGAAGGATGTTTGTGTCCGCTGGAGTATCAATTATGGCCCCCAGTTTGCAGTCATCTGCGAACTTTGTCAGCCACAATCCTCCTATGTTTGCCTGTACTGAAAAATAAATGCCGAACAAGAGGGGTCCCAGGACTGAGCCCTGTGGGACACCGCTTGTGACTGGCTTAGAGTCTGACATAGCTCCAGCAACTCTGACCCTGTGGGTTCTGTCCTTGAGCCAGTTTGCAACCCATCTTGTGACATATGGGTTTACATTTAAGCTGGTGAGTTTGTCTATGATGCCCGAGTGGGGTATTGTGTCAAAGGCTTTTGCAAAGTCAAGGTAGGCTGTGTGAACTGCCTTACCCTCATCAATGGCCTTAGTGACTGTTTCAAAAAAGTCGACCAAGTTCAGAAGGCAGGATCTGCCCTTGACAAAGCCAAATTGGGTAGGATCCAATGTCTGTAGGTCCCCAATGTCTTTGTTTATGAGTTCCATAATGATCCTCTCCATAGCTTTGCAGACCAGGCTCGTCAGGCTTATGGGGCGGTAATTTCCAGGGTCCGTAGAAGCACCGCCTTTGTGAAGTGGGACCACTGTTGCCGCACGCCACTCTTTGGCACGTGATCCTGTGGTAAGGCTAAGATTAAACAGCAGCCTTATGTGTGGGTTTAGTTCCTCTTGAGTTCATGTAGCACACAGCCCGGGACACCATCCGGTCCCATTGATGCTGTGTTTTTAGCTTTAGAGAGGGCGGCTCTCACCTGGGCATCTGAGATGTTAGGGAGGCTACACTCTGCTGGGATAGTTATTTATCCTTTTGGGGAGGAGGAGAAATTTGCACTGAACCTGTCTGCCAGAATGTTGGCAATGTCAGTGGGTTCAGTGTATTTTGTGTCATTTTGGACTAACTCTGAGCATATCTGGGAGTTTCCACCCAGGTTTCTAACATAGCTAAAGAAGGCCTTGTGATTGTCTTTTGTGTCATTTGCACTTTTCTCTCAAAGTTGGCCTTGGATGATTTTATGAGTGATCGTAGTTTTTGCTAGTACTGATCAGAGATGCCTTTCCTTTTAGGGATTTTGCTCTGTCATGTAGTAGCTTCCTCCTTCTGTTGTAAAGTTTGTTTATGGCTGGGGTCCACCAGACCGGTCGCCTGCCTTTGGGGAATTGGTCTTGGTTTTATTTGGGATTGCATGATCCATGCATTCTTGAAGGTGCCCATAGAAGGCATTTGCAAGGGATTCAGCAGTGTGGGTTGTGGTTTCCACTGGCCCAGGGGCCTTGAAAGATACCACTTCAGTCTTAAGAAGTGTGAAGTTTGCTTTTGAGAAGTTCTTCACTGTGGTCTTTTGTGCAGGGGGTGGGAGCGGGATGTGGATTTCCAGTGAGATTAATTTATGGTCTGATCTTACCAAAGAGGGATGTACTTCCGGTGTGGAGCATTTTGTCCCCATGTTTGTGATGATCAGGTCTAGTATATTGTCTCCTCTTGTGGGAATGGTGACTAGTTGTTTCATTGCATTTGAGTTTATGAATTCTAAGAACCTATTTGCAGTTGGTTTACCAGGATAGTTCATTGGGCCAAAGTGAACCCGTTTTCAGTGGAGTCCTGGGGAGAAAAGCTCCATAAACAATCAAGGTTACAATATGACGTAGATTATAAGCTTACATGTGTTATAGAATAGAGCAGACCAAACACTATTAACGTTACTATATGTCATAGATTGAAAATATACAACTGGATTAGACAAGGACAAATATTACAAACAGTCTAGATTAGTGATAAACGAAGAGGTAATACAGAATTTTAAAGGAATAATTACAAACTATATACAGGAACGTTAATACATGTTAGGAAACTTGCGGTAAGAGGTGTAGCCAAGAATTATATACATTTAGAAAGTAATTAACAAGAATATATGAGTGGGAAGAGAAGTTAAAAGGAAGAATGCTATTGAAAAGAAGAGAAGATGAAGATGCACATATATATATATATATATATATATATATATATATATATATATATTTCATATAAAAACATGTGTTTGATTCTGTGTTACTAGTTTTGCTGACTTTCGTCTACTAATCTACTGAAATATTTATTTGTACCATATGTTGTGCATTTGGTGAACAGATCATATGCATCTATTTATTTTAAAAATATTTATATGTATTTTTCTAACTGCAATTGAAACTTAGACTGACAGAGCAATTCTACAATACTAGTTATCCTTGAATATGCAACTCAAAGTACTGTACAAGTTCTGCTAGACCAAGAACCTCTGATTAACTAAGTTTGCAGGTGACTATAAACAGTGCATTATTGTCAAATCACTTACTGTAACAGCAACGGTGTATAGAAAAACGCCTAAATTAGACAGAAAAAGTGTACTATTCATCCATTTGGTAAGCAACTCTCTCCCTCAATGCACAGAATTGTACAGTCAATACCCAACTCCAAAATGATAATGTAGACAGTGATCTTAGAACCTGGGTTGATCATTCCACCTTCTTCAACCACCATGTAGTAGCAATAGTCAGAAAATCCTTCTGCTCAACACAGCTAATATCTAAAGCCATAACATCCGGGTCAAAAGATGTTATCTCTCTTAATGTAACCATAATTAGACTAAATGAGATGTATCTTTCTAGCTATAGTAAGTAAAGGGAAAAGCCCAGAGTTTTCTAGCTAAGAAGATTGTTGGCCTAGTCACTGCACTACCAGGACCCCATTCTCATTGATCTCCTGTATCTACCAATTTAAATAGCTAGCTAGGAACTTACATTTCTACCAGCACATGAATAAAATCCACTGGAGTGACATGTTTATTACCCAAGATGCACACCTCACCTCTGGAACAAACTTCATCTGCAAGTTAAACAAAATGGCATGCTAGCATCTTTTTATTTATTTATTTAATTTATTTGACATTTGTTTACTGGGAAGGTCTGACTGGACACAAGCCCCTTTTCAGTGGAGGCCTGGGGAGAAAAGCTCCAAAGTAATGATACATTATATACAATAGTAAAGCAATTACAAATACAAAGTATTTTAAGTTAAACCTGGATGGTTGGATAGGAATCCATGCATTTATTCTGGGGTTGATTTGCTTTGCCCTTCTTGAAAAGGGAGTACAGCATGAGGGTGGGCATTGGCAGGGTGCAAATAGTCTTGTGACTCAGTTGTCTTGAGCTTCCTATGACCTATGAAGTACTGGTATGATGTACACCTTTGTGCAGGACATGAATGTCAGGAAAAGACTTAATAACAGCACAAAGCTTGCAGTCATCAGCAAGCTTGGTTAGCCTAAGACCTTTGGTATCAGCCTTGATAAACTGAAAAGTAAATATTGAAGATTAAGGGGAGCATCACAGAGCCCTGTGAGATACCACTATTAACAAGTCTTTCTGAAGATGAAGTACCACTGATCCTTAAAATGGGAGCTCTGTCAGAAGGCCTGCTAGCTATCTACCAGGCAATATGGGGATTAGATTCAGAAGCATGAGTTTATAAACAGTGCCAGAGTAAGAAAAAGTGTTAAATGTTTTAGCAAGATGCAAGTAGGTGGTGTGAATAGATTTACCATTGTATAAGGTGTCAGTGACATTTTTTGAAGATGTTTATAACATTAAGTAGATAGGTTCTTCTTTTTATGAAGCTAGAATGGTTGGAGTCAAAGAATGTAGCTTTCCAAAATCAGTATCTGTGAGTTGATGTATGAAATATTCTATAACCTTACAAATAATGTTAGCAAGACTAATCAGATTGTAGTTTCCATGGTCAGAGGAGGAACCATGTAGCCTCCCTTGTGGCGGGGCACCACAGTAGCCGTAGTTTAGAGATGGAAGTTGAATATGTTGATGGGGGTGTGATCAGGCTATGTTTTTTGCTAACTAAGACAATCAGATATGTTGTCAGGATCCATACAGCTAGCATGTATGTATATATAGGTTTACCACCATATGGTCGAGGACACAGTGCTTGAACCTATATATGTCTGAATATATTTAGTGAATCCTAGCATGTCGAATGGTTGGAATGTTGCAAAAACACCGAATACAACATTTCCGACTGCTCTAAATCCAGAAACGAGTGCTACCATGGGTCAAAAAGGGGGAGGGGGGGTTGCAATTAACAACATCTGCATTCGCAAATGTGGGATGTTGCCAGACTCCTTTCAGACATTTGGGCGCGACCATCCACTGGTTGACCATATGGTATATATATATATATATATATATATATATATATATATATATATATATATATATATATATTTTTTTTTTTTACCAAGTGTGGATAGACAGTAGGGGGTGGAAGAGATTGCATAAGAGTCGGGGAGATACTGGGTGGGAAGGCAAAGAGAAATTTGAACTAAATTTGCCAGCAAATATATCAGCAATGTGTACTTCATCTGAGTGAGTAGTGCCATTTGAGAAATGTTTCATCAGTACTGGATATTACCATTAGGTCTAACTCCAGCACTAATGGGTGACCAGATCACAAGTCACATCTCCATCATTTCAATACAGGTGTAGAGGGTAACAATATAAAGTTTAAGGCAGTCAATTAGTGGTTAATGTTTGAAATCACTGTGACTGCACATGCTAAGATTATACTGACTGGTGCCCATTACATCTAAGCATCATTTCTGTCTGCCTCAATGCTCTCTTAAAGCCACAAATAGAGCTTTATTCTCGCTAAGAGATCATTATGCATCCATTTGAAGCTGATGATCCTAACTCTGCAGAGATGGATATGTAATAAAACAATTAGTCCTGCAATTCTGAGACACAAAACACGACAAGCGAAAAGTCTAAATTCCAAAATAATGTAACCTACAACAAACCGCAGTATAAAAATTGCAAAATTAATGAACATTAGTTTGGGGTGGGCTCTGCTTCTTTTGCCCCCATTGTGGATGAGGAGGAATGATGGGTCTCTGTCCCAATCACAGTCACTAAATATACTACCACTAAAGTCACGAAACATGGAGGAAAGGGAAAAGGTTGGGTGAAAAAAATTTCCTTTTGCATTTACTCCAAGTTGCATGACCTTAGAGAGAACATTCAATTCCATTAACAACAATCTCACAACCAGTGCAATAAAGCACTAACAATACAAACCTTCACTTAAAGACTCATGTTCACTGGGGTGGCGTAAGCCACAGGGCTGGCGTAAGCCACAAAACTATGGGCTAGGCTTGTAAATGCCCTCGGGCAGATAGCCTAGTATGAACCTATGAACCTATGAACCTATTAAGTGCAGAAAAAAATGACTCATGAAAAACTGTAGCTTTTCTGCACAGATGAATGATCAGTGGCTATATTGGGCTATATGAATTTACAATTACCTGTTTCACAGTAGCAAAAATACATTGTATGATGTACTAAAGGAAGGTCATGCCTATTAAATCTGGTGGACTTCTTTAAGAAGGTCAACAAAACAATGGATAAGAGCAAGGTAGTGCACACTGCTTACCCCAACCTCTCCAAGGGGTTTGATACAATTCCCCACTAAAGCATTATGGACAAGCTCACTAAATTAGGTATAAACCCTTTCATCACCAGCTGGATAGATAGGAGCCAGGAGGTCAAAAAAGGTGAGGCTACCTCCACCAACAGGCCAGTCACTTTTGGAGTCCCACAGGGCTTGGTACTGGGCTCACTCCTTTTTAGCATCTATTTTTTCTGATGTGGAAGCCAATGCTGAAGGTTTATGACTAACTAAGTTTGCAGATGATTGCAAGCTGGGGGTTAACACCAACTTGCCAGCAGACACTAGCATTCTTCAAGAAGTTCTATTTCTGACTAACAATTGGTGCCAAAGCAATAGCCTTAAACCCAATGCTAAGATATGCATAATTGTACCCTTTGTGAAGTCAACCATCTTGACTAATTACCATGTTGATAATACATCCCTAAGAGTCGACAAAATGGTCAGGGATCTGGATATGCATGTATACAGTAGCCTTGCCTTTTACTCCCACATGGCCACAGTGATGAGGAAATCATTTTATGTTGCACAGCTTATAAGTAAGGGCATGGTATCTTGGTCCAAAGAGGTCATTATCCCACTGTACTCTGCCTTTATCAGACCAATGATAGAGTACAATGCTCCCTTTCTTATGTACCCGATGAGGCATATGCAGCAACTAGAGTGACTTCAATAATTCCTTAGAAAAAGAATACATGGTGTAACAAACCTGCCTTATGCAGAGTGCCTGAAAGCCTTTTCCCTCTACTCAGTCTCCTATAGATTGCTGAGAAGTGATGTATATCTGGCTTGCAAGGCAGCCACAAACTCCACACTTATGATTCTCATGCATATTCGTAAGTCAGACAGTACCAGAAATACAAGGTCTAGGGACCTGAATTTTGTCTGTGAGTTAAACAGAGCATGCTGAAAAGACAGATACATGTCCCAGAGACTGTCCCTCCTATGGAACAGGGTTCCCATCCAGTTGCATACCCATCCCCACTAGGAACCCCTCTGTGAGAGCAGACACAGTACTTGAGTCATTAGGCCCTTGTACATAGCCTGCACTAAATCTACCAATGTTTTTGAGACTTTGAACCACTGCAGGACTGCTCAAATCATTTTTATTGGAATCATGTCATATGTTTTCTCCAAGTCTAGGAATGGATAGAGGGACTCTTTCCTTATTCCTAGCTATTTCTCAACTATCCGCCTCACTGCAATCAGGTCAGTCATGCTGAATCCTGATCTGAACCCAAACTGCTCATCTATCTTAGTTTCCACTACCCTACATAGTTGTTTATCATTCTCCCTCACCAGAACTTTCATTCAGTGTGACAGGAGTTTGATACCTCTGTACTGCCCACAATTGTGAATATTCCATTTGTTCTTGCACACCGGCATTAGTAAGCTTATTCTCCTCTCATCTGTGATACACCTTTCTCTCTATACTGCTATGAGTACCCTCAGGAGCCATCTGCCACTCAACAGTAAAAACTTGGCTCTACACCATTTAGTTAGGAACTGCTCATTTATTTCTGTCTAATGATAATGGTGCCCACAGTCAGTATAACACAGAGTTGGAGATAAACTGCAAAGCCGAAGATCTGATTAAACTTCAGATAGATCACACATATTCCTTGCAGTCTTTTATGCCCCATGAAAAAGAATTCTTCTTAGTGATCCCACTGCAATTACCTGATCATACTGAAAAGTGAGCAAGATTAAATATGGAATATCTTTAATTTACTTTCAGCTGAAACTACCACCTTTTAAATTAGAAGCCATCACCTTGGCACTGAGTGCTTAATGGCTGCATTAAGAAGAGCTAAACCCAAGGTGTTGACTAGGGCGCTGTCTTGTTTTGCATTGGGGTAAGATACCTGAACAGTTAAGCAAAATTCATTTATTTACGCACCAATGGATTCTAGTAGAGCATGCATGTAGAGTTTCTGCTACTAGATTTTCTGTAAATCAGGGACTGGTGAAATAAGCAAATGTGAAAGAAAAGAAAAAATGGTAACTATGAGGAGAGAGTAGAGGCACTGAATGGCAGGATAAAAATAATATGAACTAAACAACTGTTCAGTGGCCAAAACTAAGATCACTGTCTTTACAAGATGGGCTGACATTAAAACTCATGGTTGGGGGAGGCTGGAAGTAACCATCATAAGCAGTAATAATAACCTTTAGCACCAATTCTGCTTCCTCTTACAGTGTTAAATCAAGTTTATAGTAGTGTTTTAGAAGCTTAAACCTCTGATTGTGTAAGGGATGCAGCTCTACAGCCACTGGGGCATGTGTTGTCAGATTTATCCCTTAGCAACCTTTTTTCGGTGGCCATCATTTTGTGGTACTATAGAAATAATACATTTATAACCTGACAGTAAGTATACTTTCTTGATTTTTGCCACAATGATGTTTTTCTTTAGTAGGTGTTGGCATCATAGGTCTAGAACAGAGAAAGGCATATGTTTATCTTCGGCTTTAAAATGCCTATAAACACTAAATTTAGTTTCATTGTAACTGAGGCATACTATATATAATGTGCTTTAGAGTTCTTTTCATTAGGTGTTTTTTAGCATTGCAGCTCTACAAGTAGGTAGTGTAGATGTTCATGTTATGCATTCTAAAATGCATCTAAATACAATATTTTGTGTCTTTTGGACTGAAACTTCCTGCAGCACTGCAATTTAGTTGATTATGTTGGAAATTCTGAAGGTGAGATAAATTATTTTGTTGTTGTAATTCTCCACAAAGGGTACTAACTGCAAGGATTTACATTAGACAGAAATTAGCTACATTCTCTGTTCATCATAGAAATGTGATATTTAAAAAGGAGGCTAATAAATTATAAGATTCTCAAGGGGCCCTTTGCAGAGGGAATTAGGATGGCAGGACATAGTTGTAGCAAGAAAGGTATAGATAAAATGAAGAATTAAGTGTATGTGATGAAAAGGAAAGATGAGGGAGGACACATATAAAGATCTGTATGAACAAAATGTGAAGGAGGGCATGGTTAGACTGAAGTATAGCTGGTTAAAGGAGATAAGATATGGGAGAAGAATGAGTTTTGGATGGAAGCATGGGAGGTGTGCAAGAAGTCACAGTGTTCAGCATCCAGAGGGTATACGCATAAAATAATATCACACGTGAAGTAACATACTCCAGTCAGACTTGGGAAGGAAGTGTAGATCAGACTGTGTGTTGTGACTTTAAGAAGCATTTCAAAGTGAGGGTGTGTGTGTAAAAATAGAGAGCAGGTGCAGACAGCAGTACCATTTTGAGTGAACAGCCAGAGTGTTAACATGTATGAGTGCAGTAGTCAGTCTGTTTATAAGTTTAAGTTACTAAGCCTCAATCCTGATGTTTTTGTATGTAATAAAGCTGCTTGAATCAAACCCACAACCGCTTGTCTGTTTTATCCTGACCAGATGAGTGACATGGTGTTAGAAGTGGCATGCCTGAATGACATGGTGTCAGAACTGGGATATCTGAACAAGCAACAAGAAGACAGAAAGAAGCCAAAAGTCGAGCCATGAGCTGCACAGTTAGAAATGGAGGTATATAGAGGAATGACTTGTTCCAACTTACTCAAACAATTGAAAAAAGGTCAGAAATTAATTTCAGATAATTAAAACTTGTTTAAATGATTTATTCCGTAAAGAAAATGATACAAAGCATTCACATAATACAAAACGCATTAATCAAACAAAAAGCACAAAACACATTATTGATTAAGCAAAATGTTTGAAACCATGATATCTGAATTACCTTGAAATACTTACAAGACTGTTCAGAATTACTTCTGATTTGCATAATGAGCATGTTAAAAGTAAAATGAGAACAAGAAAAGTATACTGAGCATGATAAAAGTCAAACAAGCATAATGAGTAGAATAAAAGGGTAAAATGAGCATGAAAAAGCAAAGCAACTGCATTTTTTAGTAAACAACCACATCTTTTGTTATGAGCTACTATTTTGCATTGACTAAAGCTTTTCAAAGTATAACTAGAGTTGTTCGAAGTATCTGAGTGTGCAAAGTGTATGCAGTGTGTGCTTTATTACAGTACAATTATTTCAAAGTGTTTACTGTGTGCAAAGTGCAGTTATTTCTCAAAGTGCAGTCATAGTACAGTCATTTCAAGACGTTTCTTGTGCTGTGTACAGTTCATTCTCAAAGTACAGTAATTTCAAAGTGTTTCTTATACTGATGAGTGGTTTAGCAAAGTACAGTGATTTCATTGTTCTTGTGCTACAGAGACATATTTCACAAAGTGCAGTTATTTTGAAGAGCCTGTTGTGCTACTGAGCATAATTACAAGTTTCTGGCATGAATGTCTGACATATATGTGTGTATGTTCATACATAATTCCAAGAGTCTTTATTACTGTGTGTTGGCATGGCAGAGGCATTTTGCAGACCAGTCCACTTGTGTTTGATCATAATATTGCAAAGAATTGGAGAGTATTTGAGCAGGAATACAATATTTTCATATAAGCAGCTTTTTCTGATAAAGATGCATGTATGAGGGCATTTATTCTGTTTAACCTAGTGGGGTCAGAAGCCATTGAAAGAGAGATTTCATTTGTGTATGCACAAGCAGTATATGCAGGAGAAGGGGAAAACCATCATATTGTTGTACAAGCTGAATCATGGGAGGACCCTGAGTGCTTGAAACATAAATTTAGAGAAATGTGTAACCCCCAGATGAATGTTATATTGGAGAGGCACTTATTTTATACAAGAGACCAAAAGCCAGGAGAAACTTTTGCACCTTATATTACTGACTTGAGAAACAAAGCTAAAATGTGGAGATTTGGTGATGGGAAAGACAAGTTGATAAAGGACAGGCTTGTGTGTGGTCTTAATAATACTGCAGTGAAAAAGATTTTGCTTCGAGACAGTGATTTAATATTGAGCAAAAAATAGAGATTTGTCAAATACACAAGCTTACAGAAAGGCACACAAATATGCTTGCAAGTGATAAAAGCATGGTTTCAGCAGCCTCTAGAGCAAACGTAGACAGCATGCAGCACATGGCTAACAGAAACAGGCCTAAGCATATGGCAGCTGCAGCCTCTGGAGGATTTCCAGGGAGAACCTGTAACTTTCCAGCAAGTTCTAAGACTAGCTCATTAAAATGGACATGCTCAGTGCAGCACAAGGGTGAGCCAGGAAAACCCAAGTTAAGTCTCATTGTCACTGTCGTAATTGTGGTGCCAATCATGAGTCCAAAACAGAAAAGTGCTTAGCATATGGTCATTAATGCCGCAAGTATAAAAAAATGGAATCACTTTCAAAAGCTTTGTAAATCAACCCAGCCTGATGCATTTATTAAGAAAGGTCACTCAAAAAAGCAAGCTAATCATATAGAAAGCTGCAACTCTACTTTCTATGTAGATGGTGTATCAGTGGTTGGTGAAAAGGTTAATGCAGTAGATTTGCTGGCAAAAAACAAAGATTTTTTTACTGTCCTGATTAATGGTAAACCCACAGAGCTCAAAGTAGACATTGGTTCAAAGTGCAATGTTATGTCAGCAGAAACATTTGCTAGAGTAAGAGCTGGTGAACAGCGGGCTGTTCCATATTGAACAGACGAGGCTCTTCTTTGCGATTTTTGAATGGCTCGTATGCCAGCATATGAGCCAATCAAAAATTGCAAAGCATATCTCAAGCTGCCGGAACATACACTTAACTGGCATCTACCAATCCCCACAGGTGCCGGTAATGTGAGACATTTCTGCAGTTCTGTGTAATTGCATGTTAAAGGATTATTTACTTACCATGGTAATTGCATATCAATGATTATTGTCATTATTACTGTGCATGACTTATTTCTCAAAGAGACAGGATGTAGATCAGTGTGTGTGTTGTGACTTTAAGAAGCATTTCAAACTGAGAGTGCATGCATATAAATAGAGAGCAGGTGCAGGTAGCAGCACCATTTCGAGTCAACAGCCAGAGTATTTATATGTATGAGTGTAGTAATCAGTCTGTTTATAAGTTTAAGTTACTAAACCTCAATCCTGATGTGTCTGTAAGTAATAAAGCTGCTTGAATTAAACCCACAACCATTTGTCTGTTTTATCCTGACAGGACGAGTGATAGGATGGGTGAATCAGGCTTCATATCCATGTGAAGCTGAGTTCATCTATTACCCATTTTAAGTAGAACTTAGATAAGTGGATGGGGAATAAGAAATTTACACCGTCCCTGGCACCCATTTCCCTTATGGACAGAGGTGGCTTATAAATGCCTGACCCTCAATGTCCTGTTTGGAGGCAAGACATCATTTTTCTTTTGGGAAAACTTGGCTAGGCTTAGAAAGGCCCCCCTGGGTCATTAGCCGACTAATAGTCTATGAATCTAGAGCAGCTACATCCAGGTCATACGATTTGTTACAATTGGAAAAAGGGGGACTGATTCGTGACTCATTATCAGTCTTGATTATAAAGCTGCCACTTCTGGTTAAACAATGCACATTTTCTGTTTACTTTTAAGAAATCCCTAGATGATTTTGAGAATGATAACAAATACAGATATACAATTATACCAGTCAAACTCAGAGAAGTTAAATAGATTGTAAGCTTCATATTCAAACCAATAAAAGCATACTGATATTTTTCACTTCAGTTTGCTCTCTCTTCTCTGAGTGCTCTTATAGGTTCATAGGTTCATAGGTTGGTACTAGGCTATCAGCCCTAGGGCCTATACAAGCCTAGCCATAACAATTCCCTGGCTATTTCTTCCCACATTATTTACTTTCCTGGACCCCTGTCTAGCAGGGCGACTGACGTGATCCCTGGGGTGAATTTCCTTTCTCCCATCCAATTGTCAAGGTTCCTCTTGAAGAGGTCCAAAGAGGCACTCTGCTTGACATGTATGGGCAATCTATTCCAGAGTCTGGGGAGTCTCTGGGTCAGGAACCTATCCCTCCAGCATGTTTTGTTTATTGTGATGACAAGGTTTAGATCCCTGGAGCGTGTATCTCTGAGGGATTGGGATTTCTTTAAGTGTAGCATGTCCAACAGCTCTGGGTTTGACATGGCCTTGTATGTTAAGCAGAGATCGCCTCTGAGTAGGCGATATGCGACAGAGTATAGCTGGAGTTTAAGGCGGTCAGTGTAGGGCATCTGCTTTAGGCCTGTGATTCTTTTAGTGAGGTATTTCTGAGGCCTTTCCAGTTGTTGCAGATGTCTTGAGAGGTACATACCAAATGGGGCGTTATATTCTATAATGGGTCTAATGAGGGATGAGTACAGTGGGACAATGACCTCCTTCTTTCTGGATGAAAAGCCCTTCGTGATGAGGTGTGCCACATAGAAGGATTTCCTGACTGTTGTGGCGATGTGGTTATCGAAGTTGAGACCACTGTCCACCTGTGTCCCTAAGTCTCTTATCACACTTTCTGTGTTTAGTGTACTGCCACCTATATGGTAATTCATGGATACATGTTTTTTCCCAAAGAGGATAACAATGCATTTCTTGGCACTGAGCTTGAGCCCATGGCTCTGGCACCAAGTATCTGTTTCTGTAAGGCCCTTTTGTAGAGTATCCACATCATTTGGGGATTCAATAATAGCTCCCAGTTTGCAGTCATCTGCAAACTTTGTTAGCCAGAGTCCCTTAGTGTTGACCTGTTCTTCAGAGAAGTAGATGCAAAACAAGAGCGGCCCCAGGACTGAACCCTGAGGTACTCCACTTGTCACTTGTCTGGAGCTGGATTTGGATTCGGCTACTTTTACAGTGTGGTTTCTATCAGTAAGCCATTTAGCAACCCATTGGGTGACATAGGGATTAATGCCCAACTTAGTAAGTTTATCTATGATTCCAGAGTGGGGGCTGGTGTCAAAGGCCTTGGCAAGGTCTAGATAGGCTGTGTGGACCACCTTACCCTTGTCCATGGCTCTGGAGACTGATTCAAAGAAGTCAATCAGGTTCAGGAGACAAGATCGGCCCTTCACAAACCCAAACTGGGTGGGGTCCAGTGTTTGAAGGTTGCCAATGTCTTTGTTTATAAGTTCCATGATAATACGCTCCATGAACTTGCAGATAAGGCTTGTCAGACTGATGGGACGGTAGTTTCCGGGATCCAAGGTGGATTCCCCCTTGTGGATTGGGATAACTGTAGCTCTGCGCCACTCAGTGGGCACGAAACCTGAGGTGAGGCTATGATTAAACATGACACTTAGGTGAGGTGCCAGTTCATATTGTAGTTCATGTAGTACACAGTCCGGGATGTCATCTGGTCCCATGGATGCTGTATTCTTGGCTTTAGAGAGTGCGTTTTGTACCTGTGTGGCCGTTATTACTGGAATTTGGCAATCTTCCGGTATTGAGATGGGCCACTTAGGGGGTGAGAGGGGGGTGAAGTTGGCACTGAATCGATCTGCCAGGATATTGGCAATATCCTTTGGATCAGTATATTTAATGCCATTCTGTTTTAGCTCAGAGCAGATCTGAGCATTGCCATTTAGCAATTTCCAGTAGCATCCAGCTAAGACAAAATGTATTCATTTACTTATTGTTTGCTTATATTTGTGCATTTTGTTTTTGTTAACTGGGTAAGTAGGCAGTCCAAAGGTCTTCTTAAGACACCACTGTAACTAATTGCTGTTACCTCTGGCTTAGGCTAAGCAGATATTTCTACTATAATGTTATACATATTTATTCACTCATTTATTCTATTATTCATAAAATCAAAATGCTGGATCAGAATAGAGCTGGAGCCTATCCCTGCACTCATGTGGTGCAAAGCATGGAAATGCAATCTGAATGGTCACCAATGCATCACAGGATGCCAAAACACACACACACACACACGCACACGCACACACACACACACACACACACACACACACACACACACACACACACACTCGGTACTGATCCCCGAAGGAACTTTTCACCAAAGCACAGACAGCTGGGCATACTTCAGCAAAAGTGCTTTTGACTGAAAAAGCACTTTTATGGAAGTATGCCTGCAGCTAGAGGGAGTCGTGGGGGAATGACTGTTGTGGAGATCGTACTATGGTGTGGATAAGGGAATATTCCCTTTTTCTCACTGTAGTGTGATCTCGGAGTGAGAATAATAAAGTAGTTGCACTTTAACAAAAGCGCTTTTTTGGTGAAAGCGCTTTTGTTAAAGTGTGTTCGGTGATTGTGGATTCAGACTACTGAACTTTAGTTCAAAAGTCCTAGATCCTATATATATATATATATATATATATATATATATATATAGGTAAATGTAAATGAGTACCAGTTCACCTACAAACAACATGCAGATTTACAAAGAAGGCACTCCAGCATGACAGAAGTGGTTTCAAAATATAGTAAAATGCTTTCATATTTACTTGTCAACAAGTCAGACTCTTCCTTTTTCTCAGAATTCCTGTCAAAAATCAGACATTATATAGTAGTTCCTTTTTCTTTCATAACATTTTCTCTACCTTTTTTAAAATAATATTTTCTAATTTCATGTTTCATGCTATTCTTAATTTTTTAATCTACTTCTTTCAGTTTTCATCCTTAGTAGTCTTAAATTTTCCCCACAATATCTTTTATCTGTATTCTCAACCACAATGTTTTCTGACTACAGGCTACACCACTGTACATAGTTAGTAGTTATGTTATGCTTGTTCACATTTGTGGATTCATCTCTTGGTTGTACATTGTCATTTTTTGTATTTCTCTCTTTTTGTACTTATTTTTCTTTTAATATTGTTGCTCTAGTCATTATTATAAATGCTACGTAATAAAAGAAATTTGAAAAAAAAAAGGCTGCATGCCAGCCAAGAATCAAACGAAGAACCGATTGCTGTGAGTTGGCAACATTAATCACTGCAATTTCAGAAGAGAGAAAACATTACTTACAAAAAAAAAAAATTAAACAAAGTATACGTACATAAATGAATGTTAAAATCATTCAAATGTATGCACTCCAAGATAGTATCTTCTTCTTCTTCTTCTTTCTGCTTTTCCCGGTTAGGGGTCACCACAGCGGATCACCTGTCCGCTCATGATTGGCAGTAGAGTTTTACGGTGTCGAGTTGCCAGCCCGGCGCCCAAACTTCCACAGAAGGCACACACTCATGCCTAGGGCCAAATTAGTGTGTCCAATCCACCTACAGCATGTCTTTGGGATGTGGGAGGAAACCGGAACACCCGGAGAAAACCCACGACTCCACACAGAAGGCACTCCGGCCGAGGATCGAACCGGAGAACTTCTTGCTGTGAGGCAACAACGCTAACCGTTGTACCACCGTGGCTGCCCCACACTCCAGGATAGTATATGTTTAGTTTTTTATTTATATTTTGGACACATGGCACACAATAAAACAGACTGTAGATGGAGGATTTTTGCCCCCTCTTAATTTCGATTTCCTGACTGATCTTACAGCCTGATGTGGAATGCTATCTCAGCTATGCATTCTCAGTGTCCTCTTAGAAATACTAACTTTCGTGAATCCATTTCCCATCTTGGTACACATCCAATGGGTCATTTAAAAAAATGCTCTGCTAGTTGTGAGTTAGAATATAGAATAGATAAGGGTGAGTACAATGCCTTCCCCAAAGGTGCAAGAGTATTACTCTTCTGTAATAATTCATGATGTTTTTCATGCAGTATATTGAGTTTAGGTGTACTGTCTAATTGCATAATACTTATGATTCAGCAAGTTGAGGACTATGGTTCACTCAGTTATGATTACTCCCAAGACATTTGTGTTATAGTAAATGTTTCAAAGGAAAAGGTGATTATTATGAGATGAATTTAAACACTGATCTTTGATGACAATACACTCTTTTTACATTGGACCTAAATGATGCATACAGCCCTCCCTACTCGGCACAGTGTAGCTACTCCTTGGCCTTTTTAATGTTTTCAGTGTTTGCCCTGCTTTCCTTTATTAAATCTTTGCCACTTATATTACTTTATGCTACGTATCAGGTTCACACATTTTGGATCGCAGCAATTAACCAGTTTTCCAAATGAGGAACAGTGCCTTTAAACGTGGAACAAAAGAAAAATGTGGAACAGATGTTAGTTAAAAATCTTAACATGGAATGTGTGACAAACTTTTCTTTGTGAAAAGGAGCAAAGCTGAGAAGTACATTGTGGATTAGCTCATCAGTAGAAATTATTTTAGTCAGTTTATTTTTACTCAGAAAACTATATCAGTTGACCATTCAACTCATAATTTTAAAAAGATTGGGGGAAATGACAAATGAGGTGGGATGTAAAGAAAACAAATATAGGAAGTCCTGTCAATACTATGTTTTCACACTACTAGCCAGGACTAACTTGAAAATTGTTTGTCAGAGACTGCCACCATTAGAGGGCAGAAAAACATCATTTTTGACCTATTCTTGTTTACCAACTGCTTTGATTCACAGAACAGTTTTATCATTTATGGATGCATGCTCCACATATCTCTTAAGTGAAGTTTGATATGTATATTTAATCTCTTACAGTCTTTCACCACTACAGAATCCAATGCAGTTGACCTAATTCTGTCTTGTTGGTTTTTTATACAATGTTAAAAACTCACTTTTTTGCATTTTTGTAAAATGTGTATTGCTACACTGAGAAACAAA